>NW_013671198.1:17697-24073 GCF_000517525.1 Limulus polyphemus
TATTTGTTTGGTTTACCAGGAAGACGTTTGCTTTCTACTGTTCTAGTTCTATTATATGCACGTATCCGGTTTACCAGGAAGACGTTTGCTTTCTACTGTTCTAGTTCAATTATATGCACGTATCTGTTTGGTTTACCAGGAAGACGTTTGCTTTCTACTGTTCTAGTTCTATTATATGCACGTATCTGTTTGGTTTACCAGGAAGACGTTTGCTTTCTACTGTTCTAGTTCTATTATATGCACGTATCTGTTTGGTTTACCAGGAAGACGTTTGCTTTCTACTTTTCTAGTTCTATTATATGCACGTATCTGTTTGGTTTACCAGGAAGACACTTGCTTTCTACTGTTCTAGTTCTATTATATGCATGTATCTGTTTGGTTTACCAGGAAGACGTTTGCTTTCTACTGTTCTAGTTCTATGTGCAGGAAGTGTTCGTTGATGTAACCATGTGCAGGAAGTATTCGTTAATGTAACCATGTGCAGGAAGTGATCGTTAATGTAACCATGTGCAGGAAGTATTCGTTAATGTAACCGTGTGCAGGAAGTGTTCGTTGATGTAAATGTATGCCAATTATTATTTTTATAAGACGACGACAAATAAGAAATTGCTTTACAGATGTGCTCATATAATTCCGAAAAGAACCGGAAGTACGTTATTATTAGAATTGTCATTGTCTATCCGAACTATTATGATGAGGACGGTATTGTTTTCGTCTTGCCAAGTAATTGGATTCGAGCCAGTGTGTTTGCATTTTAGCGCGCTGCTATTTTCTGTTTACATTTCAAGGTTACCCTGCACAGTGCATGCCAAAGTGTATGTTTTGTACACCGAAAAGCTGAAGAGGGAAAAAAATCACGTTGAATTCTTTACATATTTTCAACCATGTTAGTATATTAGTCATAACTGTAATTAAATGCTGTTATTGACAACTACATATTTCCTATTATTTTGGTATGTGAACCTTCCAGTGGCTTTGTTTGTATCGGAATTTCGCGCAAAGCTCACGAGGACTATCTACGTTAGCGTCCCTAATTTAGCAGTGAAAGATTAGAGTGACGACAGCTCGTCATCACCACCACCCACCGCCAACCCTTGGGCAACTCTTTTACCGACGAATAGTGGGATTGGGCCCTCTAGGGTTAAATTGTATACAGATTATATCCTCGTGGAACGTTGAAAATGTTTAATGTTGTAATATGTTGTTTCTCATGGTCGCTTGTCTTAGAGGAATTATATTTATATCTATGAATAATATTTTAGTATGTTGTTTCTCATGGTCGCTTGTCTTAGAGGAATTATATTTATATCTATGAATAATATTTTAGGTTTTGGTTTTCTGTGTATTTATGGTTAATACAAGTTTTTTGTTTTGTTTTTAAATTTTGCCGAGCCTCATGGGGTATTATTGGGATGACAGCCGAAAAAGTAGTTAAGTTACACAGCTGATGACAAATTGGAATCTAACGATTTCAGATTTATGGATTTATAAAATTAAGGATATTTAGTTTGTTTGTTATACAGGTTATCGTCATTAATGTTACTTTCGTTTTAGTTCCGATCTTTATAGTTAGACTATTTTTTAACGTGTTTAACTGTCTCTAAAGATTTTACAGAAGCTTAAGTATCTTTGTTCTGAATGTTCCGTTTATAATTTTATTAAGAATTCCGTATATTAAATAGTATTTAAAGGCAAAGTTAGTATGACGAATATAAATGAAAGCATACGTTAAACCTGTCCCGCAAAATAATAATTACGTCTAGTTAAGACAGTAAATATGTGGCTGATTATAGAAACCCGCTCTGTGAACATGATCGCGGGTTCGAACCTTGCCTAGTCTCAGTTTTCATTTCTTCACACAGAATAATGAATTAAAAAATAAAGATAGTTAAACAGATATAAACAAAAATATATAAAATAAATAATTTTATAAAGTCATCGAAATATAAAGATGTACAGGTAAAGTGTTAAGTAATTACTTATATAAATAGTTTTATAAAGTAATTGAAATATAAAGAAACGGATAGAAAACGGACAGACAAAACAGATACGCTTAGCGGGTAGGAACTGTTAGGCTAAAAGATGAACTGGCATTTTTAAAAGATGGATAATTAAAAGGTAACTGAGCACTGTCTCAAGTTTTTAGTCAGATGGTTAGAACTCGCAATCTGAAGGTCGCGGGTTCAAATCCCCGTCCTTTTCAGCCGAGGGGACATTATAATGTTATATTCATTGGTAAAATAGTAGCCCAAGAGTTGGCGGTGGGTGGTGATGACTAGCTGCTTTCCCTCTAGTTTTACACCGTTAAATTAGGGATGGCTAGCGCAGATAGCCGTCGTTTAGCTTTGAGCGAAATTCAAACCAAATCAAACTCAAGTTGCAACAGATAACAAGGACTCCCCATCATGTTAGAAAACGATTGAGGAGGTACGTGCGCACGAGGCTTTACTGTTGTGCTGGTTGCAGCTAATTAATGTGCAACATAATTAATCTGATAATTATACTGATGACTAGAGTGGTGAATTTAGGAATGATTGTATTCGTTCTTTAAAAAAAATGCAACTACATATCGTTTATGTACCATCCGCAAGGTGAAAATAGTTGATCAATCATGTCGCTGCTCTCTGAAAATCTCGTTTTACAAATACGTATCCAATGGGAATTCCTATCTTAGATATTTTTCGTATAACAGATACGAAAGCTTAGCTTTTTATATCTGGCAGTGAACTTTTACGTTCGTCATTGTAATGTTTTCTTGTGTTGCCATTCAGAAAATACAGCCCCAGTGCTTCAACGATATATGTAAAAAAAAAATCAGGTATCGGTACCCGCTGTGGGCAGAGCACAGATTGCCCATTTTGTAGCTTTGTGCTTAATAACAGAAATAAAATACAGAGAAGTAGACTGCTGCACACCCACACGGGCTACTTATAGATACACATAATTGTTACATTTTACAGGACAGACTTCTGCAGCCACCCGTGGCTATTAATTTCATCTTTTAATCGTTTTCTGTAGCTTGTAGAGAGTAACAAACGAGACTGAACACCAGAAATTAGTTGTTTATTATAACGCTGTATGGCAGAGGAGTGAATAACTTCTGTCTGTAAATATGAAATATTTTAACTTATTCGTAACGTTTATTTTATTTTTTTCATATATTCCAGTTAACCGACTTCATTGCGAAAGTGAATCTTTTAAAATGGATTTGTTACTAGATGTGTACAGCCAGATTTTTCCCTTTGGATTTTGGTAAGCTTTTGTCCTTTCTGATTGCCTTCTATTTATATCAAAACTTATGTTTCTATATAAACAAACAAAATCGTAACGACGTGGATATATCATTTCATTTCAAGGATGTTTGTGTAGGTTTTATCTAACACGTATAGGTATAACGATAGCTTGAGTTATGGTTTAAATATATTGTCAGCCTTTGCTACTATTGCCCAAAGATGGCGCTACGGCGATGCAGCGTCATTCTCTTCGCCATTTCAAAAACGTTACTTTTGGAAGAAGGAATATATCTGCGATACAACCAAAGTCGCTGAAAAAAGAAAACAAAATGTACACTACTGTTCTTTCTTTAGCTATTCCTCTCGTTGCTTACAGCTGGAACTATAATAATATATATATTGAATCATGCACAAATAGACCCCTAGTGGCTCAATGGTAAGGCTTATAAACGTTCACTATGAACGACCTCTCAAGCGAACGAAAGGTACATTGACGGTAGATGTCACCCAGTCAGCTAGATTATGAATCCTAGTATAGACCTGTTCTTTACCTGAGACTGAAACCGCGGTTTTATGGCTCGTGTTTCGTTGCCACAAAAAACAAAAACAGACGCATTTTGGGGCCGTGCGCACAATATAAGAGCGACAATCAATTCATAATATTCGTTAATCGACAATAGCGCAAAATTAGGGACACCTATGCGCAGATAATCTTTGTGTAGTTTTGCGCTAACATTCTGAAACAAATAAACTTTACTCAGCTGAACCATCAAAACACAACAGTTCTTGACCCAAAGCAGTCAATATGGCGTATTGGCATCATGCGTTGTAATGTTGCCTGTAGTGCATTACTCCATATAGAAGTCATCATACGTTGTAATATTGTTTGCAGTGCATTACACCTTAAGGGAGTTCACTGGGAGTGCTTTACTTAGTTCACTGGGAGTGCTTTACTTAGTTCACTGGCAATGTTTTACGTAGTTCACTAAGAGGGCTTTACTTAGTTCACTGGCTGTGCTTTACTTAGTTCACTAAGAGTGCTTTACTTAGTTCACTAGGGGGGCTTTACTTAGTTCACTGGCTGTGCTTTACTTAGTTCACTGGGAGTGCTTTACTTAGTTCACTGGGAGTGCTTTACTTAGTTCACTAGGGGGGCTTTACTTAGTTCACTGGCGGGCTTTACTTAGTTCACTAGGGGGGCTTTACTTAGTTCACTGGCAGTGCTTTACTTAGTTCACTGGGAGTGCTTTACTTAGTTCACTGGGAGTGCTTTACTTACTTCACTGGAAGTGCTTTAGTTATTTCACTGGGAGTGCTTTACTTAGTTCACTGGAAGTGCTTTACTTATTTCATTGGAAGTGCTTTACTTATTTCACCGCAAGTGCTTTACTTATTTCACTGGAAGTGCTTTACTTATTTCACTGGAAGTGCTTTACTTAATTCTCTGGGAGTGCTTTACTTAGTTCACTGGGAGTGCTTTACTTAGTTCACTGGGAGTGCTTTACTTAGTTCACTAGGGGGCTTTACTTAGTTCATTGGAAGTGCTTTACTTATTTCACTGCAAGTGCTTTACTTAGTTCACTGGGAGTGCTTTACTTAGTTCACTGGCAAGTACTGTACTTAGTTCACTGGGAGTGCTTTACTTAGTTCAGTGGCAAGTACTGTACTTAGTTCACTGGCAGTGCTTTATTTTGATTCTGTAATGTTTATGTGGACCAGGGATGCATGGTCCAGTTAACATGTGGCGGCGGATTGAAGAGCCGGGTTTTGTGGTGCTATTGCCTCACATGGCTGATTAGCCCACGTGCGCATAAATTGTCATTAATAATAAAATTTAATTTTTTTTATTTTATGAAAAACAGCATTTGAACATTGGGATTCCAAGTGGACAAAAGTCACCGACGTAGTGGCATAATTTTCTTCTGTAATTGTAACCGGTTCCCAAGTGGGACAGCAGTAACTCTACGGATTTACAATGCTAAAATCCGTGGTTCTATCCTTCCCCCCAAAAAAAAACTAATTGCAGCGGCATGTTAATATTTGCTGCATTTTGGAACTGCTATCTGGGTACAAGATGGATTGTATGTTTGTTGTGTCGCATTTTTATTTTCAAAACTGTCTGGTTGTTTTCAATGCATGTACATAAAAAACATATACACGTTATACGTTGAGTCAATGCACGGGTTGTCCTAAACATTTATTTGTGAATGTTTTGAAATTCTTGTTAGACTGTGTTACGTTGTCATGATGTTTCATACGTGCTACAATGTACCCTCATTAGTCTAGTAGTCATTGTAGCATAGTTTCAAGGCTCCTTTCTTTAAAATACAACTAAACAATTGTGTTAACTTAATTTCCGGGCACCCTGTGTGTATTGTATTTCCCAGAGTTCTGAAACCAGACAGTATTTGATTTTATTCTGGACATGGATTGTTTGCTTGAGAGTTTGTTAACAATACTTCCGGATACGAATATAAAGTATGTAAATAATAACTTACCGAATAATTTATATAAACAAATATACACACACAGTTAAAAAATGGCTCCCACCTTTATTCAAACTTCTAGACTTCATTTTTTCATGCATATTATTTCTTACCTAGTTATCAATGTTTAAATCTTACTTTGTGTAATATTTAAAGAATGTTTCATACATTTTCCGTACGTATAAACGCATCAAAAATTTAGTTTCGTTGAGGACTTATAATAATCGTGACGTTTGAAGAAATATGAAACTTAATGTTGCTAGCATGATTTCAATGCGTTTATTGCATGCATGTGCTGCCATCTATTTTGACTTTTTACCATTGAAAACAGTTCAACTGATATATACTAGTGTTTCTAGCAAACGTGTAATGTTTTTCTTTGCTCTTTACTCTCAGTACAAAAATATTCAACTTTGTATTACATTATGTTTACTTGTGAGTGAAGTTATTTTAAAAGAGGATGTTTTATACTATTCCAGTTATGACGCGACTCTGGTCATCGCAAGATGCAAGCACATTCTGGGTTACTTTTAGTTATACAGGGTAGACATTAAGAATGTTTCCAAATTACACATTAAGAATGATTACAGGTTACACATTAAGGTTGTTTGTTTGTTTGCTTGTAATTAAGCACAAAGCTACACAATGGGCTGTCTA
>NW_013671198.1:25029-32268 GCF_000517525.1 Limulus polyphemus
ATTCTAGCGTTGTAAGTCCGCAGACATACTGCTGTGCCACTGGGGGGGGGCGAAATGATTTGTTTGTTTCATACAAAGCTACACGATGCCTATCTATCTGTGTTGTCCCTAACTCTGAACTGACAGACTACTTCGTGGGCTACTCTAAAAAATGGTGGGATTTGAATGTCACTCAGTTAACGCACTCACGACCACGTGGAAATGGGACGTAAACCATGGATCTTCGGATTCTCAGTCCACATTAATCTTAGTGTATAGTCATGTATTTATTTAGTATAAGCTGTCTATTCCCTCCAAGGAGAACAGTAAGCTTTGTTTGTTTGTTTGTAATTAAGCACAAAACTATACAATAGGCTATCTGTGCTTTCCCACCACGGGTATCGAAACCCGGTTTCTAGCGTTGTAAGTCCATAGACATACCGCTGTGCCACTGGGGGCGAACAGTAAGCAACAAAAAATGTCTAAATATTCATATGAAATACCTTTCAGGAAGTATAGTATCTTCGAGGCCTATATATCTGCCATCACTCACGCAGAGATTTGCTGACGGACCTCCCGGATCAGTTTAGTAGAGATTGGAGTGAGGCGTTCTATAACCTTACTCCAGCTCACTTTAGAACTAAACAAACATTTGATTGGTCAACTGTTTACTTGCTAACTATGCAGTAAGATTCGCGTGTAATTGTTTATGTAAGTTATCAAGGGCAACGTGGAAATTGCCATTTCTAGTAAAACGCATCAGTCTGCGTAAAGATACAAATTTCTTGACTGAGGTTATATCCAGTAATATGGACTCGATATATTTCTTTGGAGCCTGGCGTTGTCTGATGGTTAGTATGCTGGCATGTGGGTCTGAGAGTTCGTGATTCGCATCCTGTTGACGCAAAAAATATACAGAAAAAAAACAGTCACGCTCCGCACTTTGGAGCCGTCATATGTCACTATCCGATTGACCCAATATTGGAGAAGTAATGTTGAATATAATTTCGAAATTACTACTTGTATTTGGAGCCGTCATATGTCACTATCCGATTAACCCAATATTGGAGAAGTAATGTTGAATATAATTTCGAAATTACTACGCGTATTTGGAGCCGTCATATGTCACTATCCGATTGACCCAATATTGGAGAAGTAATGTTGAATATAATTTCGAAATTACTACTTGAATTTGGAGCCGTCATATGTCACTATTCGACTAACCCAATATTGGAGAATAATTGTTGAATATAATTTCGAAATTACTACGTGTATTTGGAGCCGTCATATGTCACTATCCGATTGACCCAATATTGGAGAAGTAATGTTGAATATAATTTCAGAATTACTACGTGTATTTGGAGCCGTCATATGTCATTATCCGATTGACCCAATATTGGAGGAGTAATGTTGAATATAATTTGAAATTACTACTGGTATTTCCACGAAATGTTGCAAGCTTGTAGTATAAAGTATACGTCTGTTATACACACAAAATCAGGTGTGTTCATAAAGTACTTGTACTCTAGATATGTGTGTGAATAGATGACGTCAGTCTGACTAAACCTCTGAGAAGTCGGCGTGCAATGTGATGTTCGTGTGAAGAATAGAAACACTTTTGTCCATGATACAGTTTATACATTGCATTTGCATAGCCCCCCAGTGGCACAGCGGCATGTCTGCGGGTTTCCATACCCGTGGTGGTCAGAGCACAGATAAACCATTGTGTAGCTTTGTGCCTAACTTGAAAACAACAACAGCATTTGCATAACCCCTAGAACCCCCGAAATGCATGTCTACAGTTTTTGAAAGTTTTCCTGTGTTATTTTTTTTTCTGGTATTTACTCTCCCACACCGTGAATTATCATTAAATAAGTAATTTAGGATAAAATGAACTCTGACATCAAATAAATAATACCATGTTGAATGGCACTCTGTAAAAGGTCGTGGCTTTCACACTTCGACCCCCACTCGTGCACATAGGGTTAATGTAGCCCAGTAGTTAACGTGTGTGCCTTCTCTCTAATCTATCAACTCACAATTGATACCCTTTGTGGAGCTTTGTATGAGTATCTCAAACTAACTAAAACCACTTCTGTATGCGTTTCTGGAAGAGGTTTGGTTTACAGGATGTCGACACCTTTTATATATTAAAAATATGTGCACTTCTTTTTTTGTCTTTACGAGCTCATTTTCCATCACGTGTGATAAGGGTTGTGACAGGAAACAATCTAACCAAACATACTTAACTTTTTTATTTAGTGCTAGCCAACGTACCAGTTTCACGCACGGGGAAGACATATGGATGCCCCTGGGGACTGACATAAGTTGATCAAATCTGAACGGCGACTGGTCTGTGTCTCCCCAGAGGACTTTAAGGGCATATGCCAGAATTAGTGACAATTGGTTCAACGGGTCACCAATTATAAGCGGACACACACAACACACACAGAGTTTTGTCAAATAATGGTTTAGATACACGTACGTTTTAAAATATTGAGTACTTATATAAATGTAAAAGTTTGTTATCAGAAACTCTGCAATGATTATATCCGTACGCTTAAAAAACTAAACCCAGTCAGCTCTGAAAAGTTAAAAACTAGGCCAAATCAGCTCCGAAAAGTTAAGAAACTAGGCCAAATCAGCCCCAAAAAGTTGAGAAACTAGGCTAAGTCAGTTCCGAAAAATTAAGAAACAAGACCAAATCAGCTCCGAAAACATCAAATATTAATAAAAGTTTCTACGCACGTGTAATCGTGGCGGAACAGCAGACTCTATTCTTAGTCTTAGTGTGATAAGCAGACGACATTTGAATTTGCAACAGATGACGAAAACAAAGCTAAGAATAATAAAGCGCCCTCCAGTATAAAATTAGATGAACTAGTAAATGCAAAGCTTCTGAGAAAGTATAACTTTTTTGTGTGACTAGTATGTTATTAGGATCATGGCAATAAAGTTAACAACCCACAAGCAACTTCGGGCATGAAGTGTTTAAAATGGCGATGGGGTTCCTGTAACTCCATCGTTGATTCTAGGGTAAACTTTGTTTAGCATACCTTGTTTTTTAATTTATTAAATATACGTAATAATGAGTTGCGTAACGTACAGAAATGTAATTGAACAAAACTGAAGTTTGAGAAGATAATACCCAAATGGGGACTTAATGTTATGTTAAAACAAAAATAAAAACCTTTTTGTGTGAATCGCCAAATGGGGATTTAATTTTATGTTAAAATAATTAAATCCCCATTTGGCGATTCACACAGAAAGGTTTTTTATAAGATTAAACCCCCATTTGGCGATTCACACAGAAATGTTTTTGTTTTTGTTTTAACATAAGATTAAATCCCCATTTGGCGATTCACACAGAAATGTTTATATTTTTGTTTAACCTAAAATTAAATCCGCATTTGGCGATTCTCACAGGAAAGTTTTATTTTAATTTTAACATAAAATTAAATCCCCATTTGGCGATTCACGCAGAAAGGTTTTTATTTTTGTTTTAACGTAAAATTAAATCCACATTTGGCTTCATAGAGGAGAAAATAAAATGTTATCGCTTCAATAGTTCACTTAACCTCCTTCTCCAAAATATTAACATCTCGACCCCATGTATAAGAAACTTTTGACCCTCAAAATTACTTGTATAACCATAAGATTGGATCTAACAGATGTAACCGTTGTTGTTTCTCGTCTCAATAACTGAAATATTTGACTTTCACTCCTCTCTCAGAAAAAATTCAGTGTACTGGTAAGTCACAGAGAAAAGAATCAATCTCAAACAAGATTTGCATAGACTTACATCAATAGTCGCAAAAAAACTACAATCTTTTATCATAGGTATTGTTTCAAGTATATTCTCAAAGAATACATTGAACTTCGATCACACAGGAAGGGTTTTTATTTTTGTTTTAACATAAAATTAAATCCCCATTTGGCGATTCACACAGGAAAGGTTTTTATTTTTGTTTTAATATAAGATTAAACCCCCATTTGGCGATTCACACAGAAAGGTTTTTATTTTTGTTTTAAACTATAATTTGACATTATTTTCCCTACAGATGCAGTATTGGACATGCTTTCGCCAGCATTTTACCGGTTGGATTTAAGATACTGAAAGGTAAAACCGTTGACCCACCTACTTTAATATAAGTTTATAACAATCATCTTTTTGGTGTGTTTTGAATTTCGCGCAAAGCTACACGAGAACTATCTGCGCTATCCGTCCGTAATTTAGCAGTAAAATACTAGAGGAAAGGCAGATAGTCATTACCACCCACCACCAACTCTTGGGCTACTCTTTTACCAACGAATAGTGAGATTGACCGTCACATTATAACTCCCCGTTGCTGAAAGGACGAGCATATTTGGTGAGACGGGTATTCGGACCCTAGACCTGCAGATTGTGAGTCGAGCGCCCTAACCACCTGGCCATGTCATCTTTTTGAATTTAACTGAAGGAAAATGAAGTGTAATAACAAATATAATATTAGAGTCTAACTTGCACGTATACACGCCTTTACTTGAGTCCCCTGGTGAGCCAGCAGTAAGTTGACGCACTTACAATGCTAAAACTCGAGGTTTAATTCCTCATGTCGGACAGAGCGAAGATAACTTACTTTAAACCTTTGGGCTAAAAGCAAACAAACCAAACTAAGATTAATAAACTTTCTTTTTTTTTATCATCGTATATGTAGGATAGTTTTTAAAGCAAATAAAGGATTGAAAAATGATCCAGTCGATTGAGTTTGAATTTGTAAATGAATTTCCATAAATTTATTATCATCCAAGCCAACAACAGCAGTACTGTTATGGACGTTTACCGTGTTCTGTATGATAAGAGAATCGACAATCTGAATTTAGAATACCTTTTGATATGAAAGGTCAAAGTCACACGTGTCATTTCTAGATAAAGTGTCGCGAAATTCAGCATAACCATATGCTATCATACTGTTTCAATATCAGTCTGATATATCTTGCTTGGGAACATTTGTTTCTTGTGTACAATTTTTTTATAATAAAATGTCAGCAGACCGTCCAATGAATCTCTTAAAAACCCATATTTTTTTCCAACCAACCTGAACCACACGTATGTTAAAATCCGGACTTGTAATAAAAGGAAAATGTATTCACTATAACGGTAAATAAAACTTCTATCTAACAACAGCCTGATAATTATTCTTTAAAAAAATATAACACATTTTTCGGTCACGATAATATTTTAATTTGTATGTTCAGGTTGCAATGTTTGTTGTTTGCCAGATAAATTATGCAGTAAACTTAGAAAAACATGAGCCTATAAAAACCTATTTTCATGTTACAGTCTAGATTTTCGTTAAAAAAAAAAGATATGTACTGTGTTTGGAGGCCTGTATTAGGCTAAGTGTTGTCTAGATATAGTTATATTTTGTCCACCCGCCATCTCAGCTTTACCGCGCCACCATTCCTGTCTCCGACTCAGCAAAACTCCACTGAGTCATGTCGTATAAAGGAAGTCAGAAGTTCGAATCTTGCTAGGCTATGACGTCATGAGGTACATGTTATATAGAGAAAGAACGGTCAATACTTTAAACTGTCAGTCTGTGGAATCTAGCCAAAACACATCAACCCGAAGAGGTCTATCTGATGAGTATAGAACATACCAAACATGGTTTTACGTTCTCCTTATCCTACGCCACAACGGTAAGTATTATTGCATTCAATTTATTTCTTGCCCACGTTCACGTTTTCTGCTAATATGTTCAAACAGTTAAGAAAGCTAACCGTACTATTTATTTTTATTTAAAGGTATCGTGTATTTAAGAACAAGACTATTTACAAAATCATGTTAGACCCGACTCACTTCAATTGTAACAGTTTTTGTTTTTTTGACTAATTTTATATGATAGTTTTGTATCTTTCATTTTAATGCTTGTTGATTTTAGTTTGGGGGAATTTAATATGACTTAATACACAAAGTTTAATGCTTGTTGATGTTAGTTTGGGGGAATTTAGTATGACTTAATACACAAAATTTAATGCTTGTTGATGTTAGACTGGGGGAATTTAATATGACTTAATACACAAAGTTTAATGCTTGTTGATGTTAGTTTGGGGGAATTTAGTATGTCTTGATACACAAAGTTTAATGCTTGTTGATTTTAGTTTGGGGAAATTTAATATGACTTAATACACAAAGTTTAATGCTTGTTGATGTTAGTTTGGGGAAATTTAGTATGTCTTAATACACAAAGTTTAATGCTTGTTGATGTTAGTTTGGGAAAATTTAATGACTTAATACACAAAGTTTAATGCTTGTTAATGTTAGATTTGGGGAATTTAATATGATTTAATACACAAAGTTTAACAGCTGTGCGGCATTTTTCCAAAAACACCGTTGTTCCAGCAAGAGATGTTTCTGTTATTAATATTACCGCTCGTGTATAATATATACGCGAGCTGTTCAGTCGCCCACAAGGTGCAAACCAGTTCTACGTTTCGTTGAAGTTAAGAAAAAAGTCATTAAATCCCGTTTTGTGAACATTTTCCACAGACCATTGTCATGTTATTTCTAACAGTATGTATGTGTTTGTTTTGGAATTTTGCGCAAAGCTACACGATGGCTATCTGCGCTAGCCGTCCATAATTTAGCAGTATAAGACTAGAGGGAAGGCAGCTAGTCATCACCACCCACCGCCAACTCTTGGGCTACTCTTTTACCAACGAATAGTGGGATTGACCGTCATATTATAACGCCCCCACGGCTGAATGGGCGAGCATGTTTGGTGTGACGGGGATTCGAACCCGCGACCCTCAGATTGCGAATCGAGCACCCTAACCACCTGGCCATGCCGGGGCCTTATGTGTTTGTTTTGAGAATACTTTATCAAACTTAAACGTTTTATTTTAAATACCTTAGAACTGCCGTAGTGTTTAAACATTTTACTTACATTAATATACTCAGAACATACATTTTTACCTAGTTCTTATTTATCAGATAAAGTAATAACAGGTCCTTTTAAGCGTAAATTAAGGGTTGGAGTCGTTCAGTTCACTTTCCCTAAGATAAAAGTGATTTGATATTTAATTTTATGACCTGCAAAATTTAAGCTTTTGGAAACATCTACTTATATTAGCAAACAAATCTTGCAGTTTTTGTGCCAGTTGTTTATAGTTCTTTCAGGAATAAACAGTTTTCATTCTATAAGCCCCCCCCACCCCCAGTGGCACAGCGGTATGTTTGCGGACTTACAACGCTAGAATCCGGGTTTCGATACCCGT
>NW_013671198.1:33195-40415 GCF_000517525.1 Limulus polyphemus
TTACAGACAAACAAACAAACAAATCATTCTATATTCTTAAAATTACTTATACTTTTTTTTTAAATTACGTTATTTATTCGTCACTATAACAACTTACTCTTTCGGCGCTGTTGGCAAATTATTCTGGTTGAAAAGCTCTAATGGCGGATGACATCGAAGCAACTCGAAATACATTCTCCTGTAGAACATTTACAGTTAGAACATTTTTTGTAACTATTGAGAAGCATTAATTAGAACGATTATCACATGGCCTTGTTTAATGCTATATATCACACTAGAAATGTATGAAAGTGGGCACTTTAGAAATTTGTAATTTGTGTTTTATCGCTTTTTTTTTCCTGATTGAAAAATTTCTGAATAAATGAAAATTGAGATCAGGGGGTATTCGAACCTGTGATTCTGCTTTAACACGCCTGGATGCTAGTACTTCAAATTTCTGTTGTGTTTGTAGCATTATGGTAATAAGTTAGGCCTAATGTACATGTTATCTTTAATTAAAGGAAAGTACATACATACATATATATTATTTTTTAACTGTAAAAATAAAAAAAAACATTGCGCCTTTTGTTGATGTAGTAAGATTTAAAAATACAGGTGGTACAAATATTTCTTATATGACACTTCCGAATACCTTCCTGTGACTACTGCAAGGTTTAGGTTTAGTTGTTTTTAGGGCTATCCCTTCGAAATAATTACCCTGTAACTCTTTCACTGCCATCTATATTGATGAAGAACTCTCCTGAAGCCAGGTTTATTTTTAGATACATGATAAAAACAAGAAGACGCGTTTTAGTATTTCATTACCTAATTGAAACTGGTAAACTGTGGAAAGTCTGAAGAGGTATAGGCAGGGGGAGGGGGTATGGTTGTACAAATTACAAAGTACTATGACAATGTTCCATAACGAGACGTATTTGTATGTGTCCATAGCAGTGAAGGAGCTAAGTATAGCTAAGCCTCGATGTGCTTCAAATAAGCTCAGTGTATATAAGACTTAGTGAGAGAGATATAGTTCGATCTATCACTAAACTTGGCATCATATGTTTATCAAAATAGTGTGACTTTCTGTACTGTTATTTTTGGGAGCAATACATTATTTTGGTCATGTCTTTGTTTTATATACATTTAAATAAACTCTCGTTAGAAGTCGAAATATTCGTGTATCAAAAATGTAGAAAAAATTTAACCATATTTCCTTATACTGTTTATGTACCTTGCTTGAGCAACCATGAATTTGTGCCCCCCAGTGGCTCAGTGGTAAGCCTTGAGGGCTTAAAACACTAAAAATGGGCTTTCGATACATGCGATGTGCAGATAATTCATTGAGTATCTTTGTGTTCAACAAAAACAAACCAGTACTGTTCGTTATAGCCTTAAAGGGTCCTCTTATGAAATTTGGGTCACGCAAAAAAAATACCGTAAGTCAGTGTTTCCCAGAGTGTGGGGCGCGAGTGATTAGGGTAGAGTCAATAATGCAAATGTACACGTTTTAAACTATTTTTTTATAAATGAAAATAATAAGTAATTACTAGAACACATACAGTTTTTTAATGTTTATCATATCTTGTCACTTAACTCACTCTTTCACTCATTCAAAAAAATGAGGGCGCGCGCAAGAAACCGTATTGATTTAATGGGAATGTTGATGACAAAAGTTTGGGAAACGCTGCCATAAGTATTACAATTAATCCTTGTAATTAGTGCTAGGCGTTCCGGAAACGATGCCATAAGTATTACAATTAATCCTTGTAATTAGTGCTAGCGTTCCGAAAACGATGCCATAAGTATTACAATTCATCCTTATAATTAGTGCTTGCGTTCCGTATGCATGTTACATAGAAAATGAGTGATTTTAATTGTTTTTGGTACACTAACTATTAAGACAGACAAAAACAAAAACATGTTCATTATTTGATGCAATATGTGGATCCTACCGGTAGGGGGTGGTAAAAGAAAAATATGTTGGTAATTTGAGGTTTAAACACGAATTTTTAAAATGTATCTCGAAATCCGTGTTTATATTAATAGGAGATGAAAATAAATATACAGTATGCATGTATGCTTTTCACAATACATATATATACGCTTCCTTATCAAGTACGTACTCAGTAGGACAGACTGGCGTGGCTTTGTGGTTGACAATGAAGCCGATGGCTCCTGATTCGCACCCCTGTTCCACAAAACTGCGATTCGTACTTTGGGACCATGGGTGCGTTATAAAAATGACAGTGAGATCCACTATTGAGTAGCTGTTCTCTCTAGTCTATCACTTTAAAATTAGGGACGGTTAGCGTAGATAGCTCTGTTGTAAATTTGCTCGAATAAACAAACAATATGCATGTTTCCATTTTACAATACATATACATTAAACATGCCTCATTCTCAGTTAAACTATAACCTTCTTATCTGTACAGAAATAATATAAGCTTCTGCTCGAGAAACAAGTAATAGAACAACTCTTTTATATATGCTTTGATCAAGACTCTGTTTTCTAGTTATACCAACAGTCTGACTGTTGTTTCTTGTGTTGTTGGTGTAGTATCTCAAAAATAAGCACATTGGTTTGTTACATTACATTGTTTGTTCATGAGTTGTTTGTTGTATAGGGCCTCAACAATAATCACAGTGGTTTGTTACAGTCCACTCTTTGTTCCCTATTTATTTGCTGTATTGTTGGTGTAGGACCTCAACAATAATCACAGTGGTTTATTACAGTTCACTCTTTGTTCCCTATTTATTTGCTGTATTGTTGGTGTAGGACCTCAACAATAATCACAGTGGTTTGTTATAGATCACCCTTTGTTCCCTATTTATTTACTGTATTGTTAGTGTAAGACCTCAACAACAATCAAAGTGGTTTGTTACAGTTCACTCTTTGTTCCCTAGTTATTTGCTGTATTGTTGGTATAGGCCCTCAACAACAATCAAAGTGGTTTGTTACAGATCACTCTTTGTTCCCGAGTTATTTGCAGTATTGTTGGTGTAGGACCTCAACAATAATCACTATAATTTGTTACAGTCCACTCTTTGTTCCCTATTTATTTGCTGTATTGTTGGTGTAGGACCTCAACAATAATCACAGTGATTTGTTAAAAATTACTCTTTGTTCCCCAGTTATTTGCTGAATTGTTGGTGTAGAACCTCAAAAAGCTGGTCAGTGTGTATGCGTAATCGTGTTTCGAAAAAAAAGTGCTCTTGAGGCGAGGCTGTTTGAGAAAAATATTATAATATTTTACTCGTCGTTTCGGTTATATATTATTTAAAATGTTATTTTCCTCCTCTGAAGAGTTAAATAATTTTATAAAAAATAATCGTTGCCAGTAAACACTCAAATAGTCCTCAGTTATGAAGTAAAAAATAAACTTGTTAAAATTGAAATACAAATAAATGGAGGGTGGATGCGTTATTATCATTACTACGCTTGGGTAGATTAGATGGCAGTCTTAGTCTCGACACAGTTAAAGGTATAAACGTATCGTTATCATACTTGTTGCGTAGTGGTTCTCAAGATCCCTTTATAACGATTTCATCACTAAGCTGATAAAAAATAAAGTCGCGTCATGTTTTGACACTTGGGTGCTAGGCCAAGGACCATCAAACACTGATAGCAGCTAGCCTAGACCTTACTTGAGATAACAGTTACTAATGTGTAAACGAGTTGTTTAAGTCATCGTGTGATTGTTTAGATGGCTTTTTGTTTGAATACGTATTGAGGCCTCGGGTAATTAGTGTTGAAGTATGTAAATATACATAGGCCTCACTTAATAAGCAGCTCTGATTTTAAAGTTAGTACACAAGTTACAGTATACACATCTTTCAAGGTCAGTGTGCAGCAAGAACACACTAAATCAGCAGATAATATACTGATAAAGTAAAAATCAATAAAATAATGTTACAAACGTATACATCCAACATTTATGTTTAAAAAAAGGTATGGGTCAAGTGTGGCTTGTTTAGCGCGCAGGTTTGCGCATCGAAAGATCCAAGGTTCGAGCCGCGATATACCGCACTATTGAATGTAGGGACGTTATAATTGTGGCAGTCTATTCTGTTTGGTAAAGAGTAGAGGTGTTAGCGGCAGGTTTTTCTGACTGGTTGCCCTCTCTCTCTCTGGTCAAGAATCTATGTCCCGGTTACTCAGTTCGTATATTACACAAGTTGTTACTCAGTCCGTATGTTACACAAGATAACGTTCAGGTTGAACATAGAAGATACCTGAAAGTTTGTGGGTGACTACACATATTACGTAGATATACCATGATTTGGCTCAAAGCGGGTTGGTGCAAAGCTCGCGCTTGAAAACTGTACATTTTATTCTAATTATATTAAAGGTTATATGTGAAGGTTGAACAACCTAAACAAAGAGATGACCTGTCTTGTTCCAGCAGGCGTGTTCTGTCTGATCCTGTACAACTATTTACCTAAGTCTGATGAATTTAATTGTTCGAGCTTTCCTCGTTGTATAATCCACGAGTTATACACCTCACGGCTCAATGACTGTGCCTCTTGCTTGGCCATTTTTAGTTCAACGGTCCATATCTCCGCACTAATGGATTTTTTTTGTGTGTATCTGGTGTTCTGGTTATTGGGGAGAACACCGCACTAATGGCACACAAAAAATAATAACCAGAACACCAGATACAACAAAAAAATCCATTAGTGCGGTGTTCTCCTCAATAACCAGAACACCAGATACACAAAAAAAAATCCATTAGTGCGGTGTTCTCCTCGTGTGTGTATCTGGTGTTCTGGTTATTGGGGAGATAACCCCAAGTTAAGTTATGTTCTTTAATTTCCACATTTCGCATGTCAGTCAAATGATTTTCATGTTCATCTGAGATGGAGTATATTTTGACCTTAATTGGATTCTGTGGACATTTTAAAGAAGCTACCCTACATGTAGAATATGTCATCTGACGCCACTTAATAGATGGCCATTGTTGCCCTTAATGAGGCCACTTATTGGTGAATGAAAAGTAACGCTTAAAATGAAAATAAACGAACTGCAACAAACTGTATGATGTTTAATCCCATAAATGGCACCTAATTTGAACTTTAATACGAATATCTTTCCCGTGATGGTATATGGTCTCTATGACAACTCCCTTCATAAACTTGTCCACAAGTACGACATCAGGGTTGGTAAAGGTCGTTTCTTAATTTTGTTTCAGGTTACATACCGTTAGGCGTAATCCACCTATACTGCCTTCAGTTTCATGATCTCAACCAATCAGTACTGAAAGTACTACAGCTCTGTATATAAAGTTGTTAGGTGTCCACGGTTTTCATCCCGTTGCCACAAGTGCAGATAGTCCACGCGCGAATATCCGAAACAAATATAACTAGCTATAAGGTAGATATTTTTATTACATTTTGTCTTTATCTCAGCCTTATTATTAGGGGCTTGGCATAGCCTGGTGATTAGGGTACTGGATTCGCAATCTGCGGGTTGCGAGTTCAAATCCCATCACTGATCGTGCTTGCCCTTTCAGACGTGGGGGCGTTATTATGTGAAGGTCAATCACACTATTTGTTGGTAAAGAGTAGCCTAAGATTTGTCGGTGGGTGGTGTTGACTAATTGCCTTACCTCTAATCACTTCTAAATTGGGGACGACTAGCACAGATAGACCTCGAGTAGCTAGCCTTGCGCGAAATTCCAAACAAATAAACAAATCCTCATGATGATATTTATATATATTTGTTTATTGCATGGTTTTGATCTATTCTCTTGTAACATTCTGTCTTCTAGGTTTTGGTTAGCTCTCGATCCATCTACACTGTGCATAACAACGTGTTTTCCTGGATAATCTAAAGCTCTTTCTGTCGATATTCCCAATTCTGGATCTAATCCATCAGCTATTCTTACCAGAAAACTGTTGTAAAACTTTGAAATGAATAAGAAAAACTTCCTGCTTGCTTTAATTTAAAACACCTGAAGAAGACAGACCAATGTTCTGTCGAAGCATGTTTCCCCAATGACCAATGTTCTGTCGAAACATGTTTCCCCAATGACCAATGTTCTGTCGAAACATGTTTCCCCAATGACCAATGTTCTGTCGAAACATGTTTCCCCAATGACCAATGTTCTGTCGAAACATGTTTCCCCAATGACCAATGTTCTGTCGAAACATGTTTCCCCAATGACAAATATTCTGTCGAAACATGTTTTCCCAATAATAAATCACTTTATTTTGCTTATAAATCGTTGTTTGACAACTTATTATTATATTAGCATAATATGCTTACTTAACGCAGTATACATGTTTCGGCTGGCACCAGCAAGGGGGATGATTTGAAGAACTATCTCCAAATACCATGTAAATCTGGTCTATTATCATTATTCATACTCTCTTTTTTTTTTTTTTCAGTTTCAAGAGATTAACGACCATTGCGTTGTTCATCAAAATTTGATTAGCAATAACACGGGCCTGCGAATTTAAACTTCATAAAAGTTGTTTTGGTTTTAATAACGAATTTTCAATAATTCAGCTACGCTGATTTCGAAAATAATATTAATTTTTTTTCTATCACGTAAGGATTTTTTACAAATCTGGGGAAAAAATGAAATTTACCACAGATATAATAGAATATGTTTGGGTCATTTACACGACCTCTTGTTGCCATAGCGACGAATAAATAATATTGAAAAGAAAAAAAAATGTCAACGTGTAGAAATGACACGTCATGCGGCCTGTTAACCGTTTATATATATTAGCGGTGTGTTTTTCGTGGGTTCAAGGACGATCGATAAGACTCTCACGTCGCGATTGGTCTACAGAAATCTATAGCCAGTGGTTGTCAAAATTTTAATCATAACAAAATGTGACCCGATTTCAATGCAAATGATTCACCTACGTAAAAGTACATATAACGTTTTGTGAAAAATCTGGACGTGATGTACAAAAATTGATATCATTTTCGGATTCAGTATAGGGGAATTACTGTACAATATATAAAAATTTCAACACATTAAAACCATCGCAGGCCTGCGTAATTTTAGTCATTCCAGTTAATTCAATCTCTTCTTCTTCATCGGGATTCGGTCCATGTTTTGGACCAGGGATGGTCAGGTTCAGCGTAGACCTCTTCCTCCTTCTCTGGAATTGTTACTTTGTTTGCACTGTTACTGAATCCTAGGTAAAAACCCTTGTTACTTTGTTGTTGCATTACTCACAGTATGTTAATTTTTGTCCATTGTCCGCATTTTTAGTTAACATAC
>NW_013671198.1:40429-43871 GCF_000517525.1 Limulus polyphemus
AACATACCCTTTCCGTGCCACGTCCAATTCATGGGGTAATATTAACTTGTATGTTTTCACTAGCTTATGCATGATCGCACTATTAGCCCTTGTTCACAATACAGTTCCGCTTAGCAGACATACACACACACACACACATAATCCTATTTTTACATACAATACTTTTTCAAATAGAGCTGCGTTTTTGTCTAGGATTCAGTTAGCCTAACACTGTTTGGTCTGTAAGATTCTTATTTATGATGATTAGAAGGGAGAGGTACTTAGGACTTGGTTCATCATGTATTATGTAACTCTGTAGTTTGCTCATCAGTTTATTTTTTATAAATATTTTTCTTATTATATTGAAGCGAGTTATCCAGGAATCTGTCTGATAGAGTTGGCATGTTTGAATAGTTATGTATAAATTCTGAGTTTGTTGATTGTGAGACTCTATATGCTTTCGTTAAAATATAGTTTTGTATTTGCTGTAGTTTGTTGATGAGTAATTTTGATACATTTATCCATGTTATACAGGCATATTCTACGACTGGTCTTGCGTATGTTCTGTAAATGTTTAATATGTTTTCTGGTGAAGCTCCATGTTTGTTACCAGTCAGACTCCTAGGGTAACTCGTTCTTTTACAAATTCTGGTTTTACGCTATTAATGTGTGGTATCCATTTTAATTTCGAACCAAATGTGATCCCTAAGAATTTTGCTGATGTTGCTACCTGTAATAAAGTCCCGTCTAGATATAACTGTGGTATTAATTTGCTTGTCTTGTACGATTTTGTAAATAATATGACTTGTGTTTTGTGCGCATTTAATTTAATTTTCCACTTATTGCAGTACAGTTCTATTTCGTTTGGTAGTGGTTGTATATTGTATGTTGTTATTGCAGTACAGTTCTATTTCGCTTAGTAGTGGTTGTATATTGTATGTTGTTATTGCAGTACAGTTCTATTTATTTTGGTAGTGGTTGTATATTGTATGTTGTTATTGCAGTACAGTTCTATATCGTTTAGTAGTGGTTGTATATTGTATGTTGTTATTGCAGTACAGTTCTATTTCGTTTAGTAGTGGTTGTATATTGTATGTTGTTGTTGCAGTACAGTTCTATTTCGTTTAGTAGTGGTTGTATATTGTATGTTGTTATCGCAGTACAGTTAATTCAATGCCACGCATTATGAATATATTTTAAAATTTTTTTATAACTGTCAGTGGAGAAACATGGTAGTCGTTCAGAATATATTTGTAAGTTCGTTCTTCACAGAACCGAACTTCCTTATCAACAGAGTAGATGTGTGTGTGTGTCGTCCTTTTATACGAACCTTGTTAAAGTTCTTTAGATGGGCGTGTGTAATACACGTGTACCTACATCATTTTCGTGTCGCCAAGTGAAGGTACAGCACATGCCAACTTGCTGACGTCAAGCGTTGAGTAGAAGACCATCATGGTTACAAGGTAGACGTACCATCATTTTAAGCCTCACTTCTGTGATTTTTATTGCAACAAGTAACACAGGCAAAAATTTAGAAAATGGATTTAGCCATGATCCGTATCTTAAGCCAAAAACTAGTATTTTGAAATAAATGTCAACCATGTTTATTGTATGAAACTATTTGGGGGACTTTGTATCTTTCAATGAGTAATTTTTATCAGTTGTGTTTTATTTATTTTGTGTTGGGGACATACGCTAACGTGCTAATAAAAATAAGTATAAATGAACTGGAAAATTATTTTGGTTACGTTCATGGTTTGTGTCAAACCGCACTGTTCGGGCAGATAAAGAGAGCCCAAAATTTATCGGTGGGTGCTGTTGACTAGCTGTTTTCTCTCTAGTATACCAGTTTAAAATTATGGACGGCTGTGCGCAGAAGCCGTAAAATAGTTTTGCGCACAAATCCTAAAAAACAAAGAAATATTTTGTTAGATAGCTCTTGGTTTATATTATGTACCGTACATGAATATTACAGTTTAATAACAGATAAATTATACTTACCAATTAAATGCACAGGAAAGACCTAGGGACCTCGTGGGGGTGACATAGAGGGGGTCAGATCCGAACGCCGACCCCCTGCGTCACTCCCGGGTAGGCTCTAAGTAAAATTGCATTGTTTGGTGACAATCGATTCAGTGGTTCGCAAGTTATAAGCGTATAGACATACCTTTGTCAAGTAATGGTTGAGATATCAGACGAATTAATATGTACACGAAACACTTTAAAATATAAAACTATTTTTTATGTGACATGTATTCGATTTGATCCAACATATTTATTATCTTAGCTTGTTATAAAGAACTCTTTCAATGACATGATTTCGTTTATATCAGAGTTTTACGGTTTGCACAATTGTGAAATAATAATATTTCAGCAAACACATATATACAAAAACACTTGACTTGCAACACGAATTACACTGGTTTTCAGGAAGCATTTCATTATTATTATGACCATACAACTCAGCGAATCAAGTTTACGAAAAGCGTTTTTGTATGGGGTGTAATATGGCCGAAAATTACAACAGATTGTTTGCGTTCAGCACCGTCAGATTGTTTATGTATGGGGTGTAATATGGCCGAAAACACCCGATATTACAACAGATTGTTTGCTTCCAACGCCGTCAGATTGTTTATGTATGGGGTGTAATATGGCCGTTCCGAAAACACCAGATATTACAACTGATTGCTTCCAACGCCGTCAGATTGTTTATGTATGGGGTGTAATATGGCCGTTCCGAGAACACCCGATATTACAACAGATTGTTTGCTTCCAACGCCGTCAGATTGTTTATGTATGGGGTGTAATATGGCCGTTCCGAGAACACCCGATATTACAACAGATTGTTTGCGTCCAACGCCGTCAGATTGTTTATGTATGGGGTGTAATATGGCCGAAAACACCCGATATTACAACTGATTGCTTCCAACGCCGTCAGATTGTTTATGTACGTAACATAAACAAACGCTAATTCTAGGATGAGAACGAAGCTTTTGATTCCGAGGATTTTAATAATTTATTAGCATAGCTAAAATGAGATAAACAGTAGTAGTATCCATAATCCCAGTTTCTCCATATTTAAGAACTTTTGGATCACTCTGAGCTGGGTATTTTGTCGTAGTGGCTATCATATACTTGAAGGTGAAACTGAGTAAACAAAAAAAAAGAGTTTAATGGCATACGTATCCATATAATACATAAAATACTCTTGAGATATGAAGTTATCACATGATTTATAAGTATAGTAATCACCAATAAATTACTTTAGTGCTAACACTATGATAAATGAAGTTCATGCAAGATTTATGTGATAACATTAACCTAGAACGCGGATATAGACATTCACAAAAGATAAACCTTGTCATAGCGATGTTACGTTTTAGCTGGTAGGTGCTCTCGGTATAGAAAGTACCTAATCTCCAGTTCCTAACAACGTATGATTGTTTAGGCCTAGGCACGTGAC
>NW_013671198.1:44851-55436 GCF_000517525.1 Limulus polyphemus
CGAAATTCAAAACAAGCAAACAAATCTTCAAGAATTTTATCTTTATTAAGTTTCTTCTTGGAAGGGGGACCAATCCCCTTCCCTCGTCTCATCTTCCGTTTGGTCACTTAATTTTTTTGACCAACACCGTTGTACCTTCATCCTCCTCAGTAAATGATAATAAGCAAACAAAAAATATTTAATTTAAAAAAGTGTACGGTTGTTTGGTTTAATCGTTTTTTTTCAGATAGCATAGTTAAATTTCCAGTTGCTGTTGTACTGGTATGTATATGTGAGTCAGAGTAACAAGAAGAGATGATGATGATGATGAAAGGAAGTACATGTTCCAAACTAGCTCGGCTATATATACATGTTCAAGGCCAACGTTGCTTTGGCATTGAAACCAGCTTTAGGCGGTGTAGTTTCTTTGTAAACGTTACTCCGTAGTCACGCGGTTTTAACCATATTCATGAAAAGTTTGGGCTGAGAGAGAGAGAGAAGGCCAGGAAGAGGGGACAGCCGTGTTCTGTCACCTTTAATGCCAAATGTAATCTTATTATGTAATACGTTTTTGCATATATTTAGGTAAGTCAGAGATACATGTGGGCACAACGGCGATAAACAACCTGCTCTGTAGATACTTTATAGGGCACAGATTGAGCCCCATGAATTTCACACTTTAATCTACGGATGTGTTATAAGAGTGACAGTAAATCCCTTAGCGTGCCCTGTATGTACTCTGTAGGTTTTCTTTAACCCACATCAAAGTAATGACAAACGTCTTTTGTATAGCGAAACAAAACTGCCTGATTTTGAAGGCGGTGAATTTTATTATATTTCTTTGTTTATTGTTAAGCACAAAGCTGCACAATGGGCTATTTAGGCTGCGTGTCCACTGCAGGGATCGAATCCCAAATCTTAGAGTTATAAAGCCCTCGTCGAGCTTACCGCTCTATCACTGAGTGGGAGGGGACAAAAGGCAGTTTATATCAGTGCATGTAGAGGCTTATTCGGTGTTCGTGAAATTGATACCTTTTCACGCCGTTTCCTCAGAGGAAAGTGTCCAATGAATTTCGAGCGTAGTTTTGAGGTGGCTTACAGCAAGTATACTTAGTTGCTTGAATTCAATACGAACATCCGTGATTTTTTATTCCTGCGATAATTTTGGGGTCATACAGCTTCAAAGTGCTGTCCTATACTTTTTCGTTCTAACATTGGGAAACAGTGACACAACCTGTATGATGTCACGCGTGTCGTAGTATCTCATGTAATCTCGTGTTTCTATACATGATAAATACTGATAAAATAATTTTCGGTTCCTTCCAATATCTGTGAGTCTTGTGATTATGTGTTTAAAACAAAACTCGTATTGTCTGCACATTTCTGCTTTAGACTGATGATGTTATGAGCTGTATTTATATTGTCCAAAACCTATTGTTTTCATTACTCTCTTGTAACGGACCTTTGGTCGCGTTAGCTTTCTCTTTGAATAAGGAAGGTATATATATAACAGAGCGGTTGCTATACTCGAACACGAATCTAGAATGTTATGTCTGTAGCTCCTTATTTAATTGTTCGAAAATCTAGTGCTTTCATTTCTGTTTCATGCTTTCAGAAGTTTGCAGCTCTACAAATATTATAGATGGAGGACAATTAGTTAAAAGAAGAGCGAGGAGGATAGAATTGTTTTAAACAGCAGTACTGCCTGTTAGACAGTTATAAATCTATCCCTAGACTATTTAACTACAGTTTATATGGGAGATGGAGTATTTTATTATAAGCTTTCTTCTCCAGTTTCTAAAGTGATAAAAGACCGAATGCGGTGGTTTGAAATTATTTGTATCTTTTATCTAGTCTATAATTTTTGTTTCTAGAATATGAACCATACGATCAAACTTAAAGAGGAGAAGGATGTATGACTTTTACAAGAATTATAAGTAAAATGGATAAACAGTAGTTATATAGTAGAGTATATACCAAATATACGGCTGTATTAAACAATGGAAGAACACCATCAACGAAAACCTTACTTACAAGTCGGCTAGAAAACCTTTCATGATTTTATCTCACCCAGGTGAACCGTGTAATTCGAAGACCTGTCAAAATGAAAATTAGAAATGTGCTGAAAACACCGGAAGAGGTATGGATTTAAAAAAGGTGGAGTTAAAAAGATCCGGAGAAACAAGCATCTGATCACTAGTGAGTTGAGCGTTTTCTCTTGTAGGAGAAACAAGCATCTGATCAATCAGTGAGTTGAGCGTTTTCTCTTGTAGTACAAACAAGCATCTGATCAGTCAGTGAGTTGAGCGTTTTCTCTTGTAGAAGAAACAAGCACCTGATCAGTCAGTGAGTTGAGTGTTTTCTCTTGTAGAAGAAACAAGCATCTGACCAGTCAGTGAGTTGAGCGTTTTCTCTTGTAGTAGAAACAAGCATCTGACCAGTCAGTGAGTTGAGCTTGTTTCTCCTACAAGAGAAAACGCATCTGATCAATCAGTGAGTTGAGCTTGTTTCTCCTACAAGAGAAAACGCATCTGATCAATCAGTGAGTTGAGCGTTTTCTCTTGTAGTAGAAACAAGCATCTGATCAGTCAGTGAGTTGAGCGTTTTCTCTTGTAGAAGAAACAAGCATCTGATCAATCGGTGAGTTGAGCGTTTTCTCTTGTAGGAGAAACAAGCATCTGATCAGTCAGTGAGTTGAGTGTTTTCTCTTGTAGGAGAAACAAGCATCTGATCACTAGTGAGTTGAGCGTTTTCTCTTGTAGAAGAAACAATCATCTGATCAGTCAGTGGGGTGAGAGTTTTCTATTGCACAAAGAGTTCTCAGAAGAAAGCGACCCAATGAAAACTTAATATCATAATGTTGTATTAAACAAGAAGACTTGGAAAACGAACCAATCAATTAGATGGAAATATCTAAATAAGATCCATCAAAATATTATAAAACAGAAGTGAATAACATTAGGCGAATATGGAGATTTACGAAATAAGAAAAAAGGACCCGTTATACAACTGTTCGATTGGTGTTACTGAACGAGAAAAAGGACCCGTTATACAACTGTTCGATTGGTGTTACTGAACGAGAAAAAAGGACCCGTTATACAACTGTTCGATTGGTGTTACTGAACGAGAAAAAAGGACCCGTTATACAACTGTTCGATTTGTGTTACTGAACGAGAAAAAGGACCCGTTATTCAACTGTTCGATTGGTGTTACTGAACGTCTTTTTTTCAAATGTTATTTTAACATCTTTGCTTGTAGAAGGTCTTACATAATGATGTTTTGATAACATTATATTTCCATCTTATAAAAGGCAGAACTTGACTCACGGTTCTCTATGTGTGTTATTTTTACCACTCGTTCATTATTTTGATACATCTGTGTTTTTTTATCAGAAACCATCGGATGCAGTATAAAATAAATAGCTAACTTTAGTACATATTTTTTTTTCTTGTTTACGAGTTTGGTATAATTAATATAAAATAGTTTATTTTGAACGACAGTCGTTATTGAAAAAACTGTTGTTTAAATGAATGCGAGTAGGGCAGTTCTTTGTGACTGGTACGGCAATGCTCCAATACGGTAGTTTGAAACGTACTTAACTCTTTTTTTCTTCCAGGAAACAGTTCCATTTAGTGGTGGTCTCAATGTTGCAGGAAGACGGTGTAATCCGGCTGACACCGGGCACCTTCGGGTAGATAGCTTCGAATACATAATGAACTGAAGATATACAAAATTGAGGCGGATGACACTGTGGGAGAGACAACCCGACTGTAAGTTTTTCGGAGTTATACTTCTCCTTAGTTGATATCTCATGTTTTTATAGGTTTCGATCTCCTTGTTATTGTCAGTGTTTGACTGTTAATTTATTTGTGAGGGGAATATTACTTGTGCGCGGCGGCTTTTTTCTTTCTTGTGTGTATGTACATGTGTGGTGGGTCTTATTTGTAGATGCGCATGTGTATAACTTCCACTTTGTGGCCGGTGCTGTAGGGGAGATGCCTCCCTGATAAGCAGATTTATATAAAAGCTTTCCTCTGCCACTTGGAGGCTCTGTGTGGCCTTTAAAGTACCGTCTGATCACGTGATTAATGAAACAAGATTTGAATAAATTCACGATCTTTCTGGAAGTGACTCTCGACGATTACCATATAATTACTTCTTGGGTAACTACAGGTCGTTCTTTGTTGTTAATTAATTGGAAACCCATTTTTTCTTCGTCCATGATTACATTTTTCATGTTGATTACAATCAGACTGTAAAGTATTGTGATACAGTTGCATGTAGTGTGTAATGCGGTCTTTCTTGCGCCACAAGTTGGCTGTTTTGGTAATGTGTGTGTTTTTAACGTTCCTGTCTGTCTAATGTGATAAAGTGCCTGTACTTACTTTTAACTCTGTAGTAGCAATATTTAGAACATTTTCATAAACTCAATGCTAAACAGCACACAGACAATAAACGTGACAATAAAATACTGCAGGTGAATCATAACCCGTCTAGATTTATATATGCTTTGAATGATATATTTAAATTCCCTTTGCACTATTAAAGTAACTTGTTATATAACAATTATACCAGTACAGAACAATACAGCACATAACATGGAAGTGGATTAAAAAAGGGACCAACTTTTATAATCATGAACTAATTATTTAAGACAGAGTTAACTTTTTATTGTGGCATGCATTACTAGGGTTATCTCTAACACTAACAGCTGTTTTGCCTTGCTTCAGATAAGATGGGGGGTAAGGTCCATGTGTGCTGATAGTTACGTGATAAACTCTGCATGGGATGTAGACTTTTCTTTTTTTTTGCTTGGGCTGGATACTCTTCTCTCCCAGGTTGCATGCTATTTCCCTGTAGAAAGAAAAAACACGTGCATCTCTTTCTGTCATATCTTCACCTTTAAATCTTTGGAGTTTACATGAACTAGGCTTTTTCCTTGCATGGTTTGCTCTCTAACCTAACCTGACCTCCATAACCTCATTCCAGTGATGTATTTACACGTCCAGCTCAGTTCTGTAAATGCACCGTCTGGAATGAGGATATGTGCAGGTTCTCTCATCAAAGACAATAACTGAAACACTGTGTGCACGTGCTTTGTGGTGGACGTCCTGGGTATATCGGTAGTCCGTTTAGTTTCAACGTCATGCATGGAAGCTTAAAATGTTGTCGGAGAATGAAACCGAATTGTTTAGCTAAAGAACCAAGAACCGGGTCCATCAAACAAACTTGAAAAGAAGGAAAGTCGTGAACACAAATGTTCAATGTAGACTCATTAATATTTAGAGCATGGGATTCCAGGAAGGTATATCTCGATATTGAAACAAAGAGAGATTAGATGATGTATCGTTAGTTAAAGAATAGGTAAAACGTCTTTTAACATGATGTTCTTAATAATTGAAAGGTTAAATGTATAAAGTTACAATTAAGGTTAGAAAAAAAAAAAAACTTGCGGAATTTTGTATTCTTATTATTGTTTAAACTTTTGTGGTAAACTGTTAGTACTTTAGCGATATGTGTATAAATACTGACCATAATAAAGTTTATAATAGTTGTGGAACAAGAAGTGATTGCATGTTTTTTAAAAATATTAACCAGTGAAATAAGACTAAAAAACTTGCGTAATTTTGTATTGTTATTATTGAAATTACTGATAAGGTTTATCGGCTTCTTAAACACGACACTTCAGCTGGTCATATTAAGTTAAAATATCTTAACCCTATATAAATTACTGATAAGGTTTATCGGCTTGTTAAACACGACACTTCAGCTGGTCATATTATGATATAATATATTAACCTTATATAAATTACTGATAAGGTTTATCGGCTTGTTAAACACGACACTTTAGCTGGTCATATTAAGTTAAAATATCTTAACCCTATATTTACTGATAAGGTTTATCGACTTGTTAAACATGACACTTCAGCTGGTCATATAATATCTTAACCCTATATTTACTGATAAGGTTTATCGGCTTGTTAAACACGATACTTTAGCTGGTCATATAATATCTTAACCCTATATTTACTGATAAGGTTTATCGGCTTGTTAAACACGACACTTCAGCTGGTCATATTATGATATAATATATTAACCTTATATAAATTACTGATCAGGTCTTATCGGCTTGTTAAACACGACACTTCAGCTGGTCATATAATATCTTAACCCTATATTTACTGATAAGGTTTATCGGCTTGTTAACCACGACACTTTAGCTGGTCATATAATATCTTAACCCTATATTTACTGATAAGGTTTATCGGCTTGTTAAACACGACACTTCAGCTGGTCATATAATGATATAATATCTTAACCCTATATAAATTACTGATAAGGTTTATCGGCTTGTTAAACACGACACTTCAGCTGGTCATATAATGATATAATATCTTAACCCTATATTTACTGATAAGGTTTATCGGCTTGTTAAACACATTGTTCCAAACTATCTTTATGCATCAGATTGTCCATGATGTTTTTGGTAACAGGGTCACTAATAACATACGAGTCACACACACACACACGCATACACAAACGTTAACAGAATTGCAAGGTCATAGGAAGCGGTAAGGCAAGACAGGCCATGGCCTGACAACTTTTTCATGGTATGTATAGCTACAACTTATGTATTAAAACTTACTTCTTTTAATTCAATACATTACGTTGTGAGTATGCAGTATTTGTAGTTAAAATGGCTCAAGATTCAATCTCATAGCATTAAATTTTCAAACATTTTCTGGGGGAGCAAGTCCCCAGACATTCCCTAGAAAGGGCAATGAGGCAATGGCCTGACCACTCAAAAATTACTTCCTGTGGCATTGAATTGTCACCACTGTTATACTTAAAACCACTAACGACTTGGGGAGGGGGGGGGCTGTGTATTTTACATAGAAGATTAATGTCTTAGCCTAGTTTTATTGTGGTCAGTTCTTTACACTAAGTGTTCTAAAAGGCAAAATTACTTAATACAAAGCAATATGTAAACCCCCACCGCTTGAGAAAAGTGTAAAGAGAAGTCAGAGTTAACTTACGACATTGTATAAAATCACTTTTTTTTTGTGTTTTAATAACATCACTGAAGCAAACTTGGAAAGTAAAATGTTACCACTATTTTTAACACGTGCTGATATTCTAAACAATAACAAGATCATTTGTAATATAACAATTTTAGTTTAAATCAAACGAGTTGTAGTGTTTGTTTTAGGAAGTGGGAAGTGAGCACAGATAGCCCATTGTGTAGCTTTGTGCTTAAGAACAACCAAATCACACATACAAAATACCCCCCATATAATCCCTGGAAAAAGACATATCAGGTTCACTAAGTACGGTGATCAAGGATTAATAAATACAGGATATATTTATTTAGTGTGAAATACCGTTATTAATTTACAGCCATATGATCCCTGGAAAACGAAATATCAGGTTCACAAAGTATGGTGAGCAAGAATTAAATACAGGATTTAAATTTAAAACACAGCTAAAATGAGATAGAAAAAAATGCATTATTTAAAAACAACGTTTCGCCGCTATTAACGTGGCTTCATCAGGTACTCAGCACAGTTGTACACGACACTTAAGTACTACATCCGATTGGTGACGTCAACCACATAACCTTGAGCTAGCATAAGTATAAACCTACTCCATGTGTTTTATTTATCAAAGGTTTGTATTCCTTTATTAAGATGGATTCTTTTATTTTACGTTTATTAACATTACTTTCTCCACAAATAATTTTAACAATTTTATTTTCATTACAATGTTCTACATCTTTAAAATATTGGTAGACATGTTCTGCTATTCTAGTACTCAAGTGTCTACCAGTCTCCCCTATACAGATAATATTACAGTCCGTACATTCTACACTGTAAACTACTTCTTTCTCAATAGTAGTCGGTTTAATTCTATTTTAAAGGATATATTCATCCGACAACTGGAAGTTTATACATCCTTTATATTTCTTTCCACACTTTTTTATCGTATTTAACAAACTAGGTACACAAGGAATTACAAATAAACCAAATTATCTGAATGATTTTCTTTTTTTTCTGTCAACCTATCAGTTCTTACGTTATTTCTAACCACAGTAATATGATTATCATTCCTCTTCAACCAACACATTTTCCAGATAATGTACTTCGTTATCCAGCTCTTCTTTTGAACTACAATTAGTTTTTATTATCCCTATTTTTTTTTAGATTTGTGATGAGCTGACGACCAGTTCAAGTACAAATCAGTACGAGTTTCCTTCCTAAGTACCTTGGTTTTAAAAGCATTATTAACCCTGGAAGAAAAGACATATCAGGATCACAAGGATTAAAGTAAATATAGGATTTTTCTAGTAAATAAAGTATTCAAACATTATTAACCCTGGAAGAAAAGACATATCAGGATCACAAGGATTAAAGTAAATATAGGATTTTTCTAGTAAAGTCTTCAAACATTATTAACCCTGGAAGAAAAGACATATCAGGATCACAAGGATTAAAGTAAATATAGGATTTTTCTAGTAAATAAAGTCTTCAAACATTATTAACCCTGGAAGAAAAGACATATCAGGATCACAAGGATTAAAGTAAATATAGGATTTTTCTAGTAAATAAAGTCTTCAAACATTATTAACCCTGGAAGAAAAGACATATCAGGATCACAAGGATTAAAGTAAATATAGGATTTTTCTAGTAAATAAAGTCTTCAAACATTATTAACAAGGGTTAAGATGTGCAGTCTTTGTAAAACATTTATAACAATGTTCACATAGAGTAGTCAGATGGCATACAATTAGTAATCCTTCATGGAAATGGTAGTTTTCCCTAGGTGGCGTGGGAGAGGGGTTGGAAATTTTTTAATCGTTTAATTTTTATGCTACCAATCTCCCTTGTCAGAGGCGTTCCTAGAGAGGATTAGGGCGTGAATTAGCAGGGATTGTACCGTTATATACTGTACTGACCAGGCAAACGCCATACTGTAAAATTACTTTTTGGAGTAAATAATACGTTTCAGAAGGCTGTGTCTGCTTGTTCACACCTACATACCCCTAACCAGTTCGATCCTATGTTCATTCACATTGTGTGTTTGTAATTTTGTTTATCCTCGAACTTATCCATAGTTTTAGAACTAGCAAGATCAAACTTAGCAGATAGACTTGAGGTGTGCTTATCTATGTGGCGTAGTCACCTCACCAAAGGGATTAATCACCCCTAAGTATTACCCAGGCATGATGGAGGTCAAGGAGTAGGTTTTCAAAGTTGCTGAACTAGAATCTGACATATATGTTTTGTGTTTCCGGACTCCCTAGGGTCCTGGGATAACATTTTTGTAATTGTTTTTATACCCCTACTCAGAAGCTAGTGGTACCAAACGTGGCACACATACTTAGGTACGATGGGCGAGTGCTCTTATACAGTTTATTTTTAGGTACGCCCCCCCCCCCGTCGGAGTAGGCATAGAAGTATTTGGAAATAACGGGGGAGCTAAGCTGGTGCAATGGGGCCTCTGTGAATCATGAGGGATCTTTGAATCCTGCAACAGGGAGCGGGTATTTAATGCTAGTACTTGAACTGAGCTACTTAAATGACAGTATGCTCTACCTTGTGACATCTTCAATTTTGTAATGAATATATGGTATCCACTTTATTTTTCAATCTTCCATGAACATTTATTTCAACATAACTTATCCATCATTGGGTTGTTGTCGTAATATGTGCAGTTCTACGTGTGTGTGTATGTATATATATGTAAAAAAAGACGCATCATGGACAGAAACGAACGCCTCTAAAAAAAAAACCTGGCGACCCTCATGCTCATCTGTATTTCATAGCATGAGCAGATGTTACAATGGATACTATTTACAGACCAAGGTCGGACATGATATTTACATCTACTTTTGCACCTCCAAAGCATAAGATCTAAAACTAACATATGAAGGTTCTTCCATTTCCATACAGAGGAATTCACTTGATAACTTTGGGTTTTTCCATTTCCATTCAGAGGAATTCACTTGATAACTCTGGGTTTTTCCATTTCCATACAGAGGAATTCACTTGATAACTTTGGGTTTTCCATTTCCATTCAGAGGAATTCACTTGATAACTCTGGGTTTTTCCATTTCCATACAAGAGTTATCAAGTGAATTCCTCTGTATGGAAATGGAAAGGCACGGAGTTATCAACTGAATTCCTCTGTACAAAAACGGCAAAATCCCAGAGTTATCAAGTGAATTCCTCTGTATGAAAATGTAAAAGCACAGAGTTATCAAGTGAATTCCTCGGGCTTTTATATTTCATACAGAGGAATTCACTTGATAACTCTGGGATTTTGCCGTTTTTGTACAGAGGAATTCAGTTGATAACTCCGTGCCTTTCCATTTCCATTACAGAGGAATTCACTTGATAACTCTGTGCTTTTATATTTCCATACAGAGGAATTCACTTGATAACTCTGTGCTTTTATATTTCCATACAGAGGAATTCACTTGATAACTCTGTGCTTTTACATTTTCATACAGAGGAATTCACTTGATAACTCTGGGATTTTGCCGTTTTTGTACAGAGGAATTCACTTGATAACTCTGGGATTTTGCCATTTTTGTACAGAGGAATTC
>NW_013671198.1:56436-57473 GCF_000517525.1 Limulus polyphemus
TTGTACAGAGGAATTCACTTCATAACTCTGGGCTTTTGCCATTTTTGTACAGAGGAATTCACTTGATAACTCTGGGCTTTTGCCATTTTGTACAGAGGAATTCACTTGATAACTCTGGGCTTTTGCCATTTTTGTACAGAGGAATTCACTTGATAACTCTGGGCTTTTGCCATTTTTGTACAGAGGAATTCACTTGATAACTCTGGGATTTTGCCATTTTTGTACAGAGGAATTCACTTCATAACTCTGGGCTTTTGCCGTTTTCGTACAGAGGTATTCACTTGATAACTCTGGGATTTTGCCATTTTCGTACAGAGGAATTCACTTGATAACTCTGGGATTTTGCCGTTTTCGTACAGAGGAATTCAGTTGATAACTCTGGGATTTTGCCGTTTTCATACAGAGGTATGCACAGTCACTGCCTATTGTGCAACATATGATACTATGTGTATCCCAGATTTAGATAACAAAATAGCTATACAAAAAATAATTGTTTTATTCCAGATATTTGTTATCAATATGCAACATTTCCTGTCAAGATAATAGATAATAATAGACACGTCGTCCCATGCTGCCATAGAGAGTAACCATCCATTATGAGAAAAATGTTGTATTGTAGATTTCTAGATTTGCTGAAGTACGTCAGGTTTTACAATGTAAGCTGAAGTTAAACAAGATTCGTGTTGTTCTAACTTAAACATTTTGCATGTAATCTAGCATTGTAACCCAATAAAGGTTCAACAGATCACAATATATTATACATTGAAATTTGTTAAACACGATCCAAACTTTTGACTTGCTGAACATTTGAAATTTGTTAAACATGATCCAAACCGTTGACTTGCTGAACATTTGAAATTTGTTAAACATGATCCAAACCGTTGACTTGCTGAACATGATCCAAATCGTTGACTTGCTGAACATTTGAAATATGTTAAACATGATCCAAACCGTTGACTTGCTGAACATTTGAAATATGTTAAACATGATCCAAACCGTTGACTTGCTGAACATTTGAAATATGTTAAACATGATCC
>NW_013671198.1:58473-62986 GCF_000517525.1 Limulus polyphemus
ACAATCCACAAAGTTCAAACTTACACACCCACTGTAGAGTATTACACAAAAGTTAACAATTTAGTAAATTTCACCTACTCCTTCCGTCACAATGATCACTGTTGTTTTTTTTTGTGACATTGACTTACCTTCTCGCCAGCTCTTTGTTTCTAATAGAGTTATTTTTAACACGTAATTCCTCTCTCCGTATTTTAATGATAAACATAAGAATTAATTTTAAAAACATACGATTTGGGAATCGATACATTTTACCCCACATTGCGGCCAAGCATAACCAGGTGGTCCCCGTCCCACCAAACATGATCGCCCCTTTCAGCCGTGGGCGTTATTATGTGACGGCCAACGAATAGCTTTGCGCGAAATTCAAAACCAAAACCAATCATCCCACATTGAATTTTATAAAAAAATAAATACATAGAAATATATATATACGCTAATCAAAGTTTGCTAGGGATCAGCTTTCAAAATAAATTTAGCAAGTAACAAATGGTTAGTAGTTGATAGCTATACCTACTTTGTTTCTTTTACTTGTTCTAAAACTGTACTCAACTTTCTCCATCATGTCTCCACAACTCCACGTGGAAAAAGGTGTATAAAACACCTTGGATACGTGTACAGTTTCTTAGTTAATTAGAATACGTCAAATAGCAAAAACATCTTGTAATTAGCTACTGTATCCTTCAGTAGCGTTGCTGGCTGCCTATCATTGTCTTTGCATACTCCCGATAATCCTCTGGTTGACGACAGTTACTTTCCAGTCACTGGCCAAAAAAGTCAAGCCAGTGAGTTGGAGGGAGTTCCAGATATGCTCAGTTGGATTTATGTATGAAGATCGAAATGACCAGTCCATCTAAAAAGAACTCCATGACTAAAGAGCACAGCGTGGGCAACATTGTCATCCACAAGGACGAGGTCGCCACCATTCAAATACAAAATATTACATTCTTCTGCTAAACATCTGTGAAAGAGCAATCCCGGGACGCGTGGAGGTCAGTCTGATGGACCGGTCTATCATTTGGGTGATCAACTATGTAAGCATTGAGAGAGTGCAGCCGTAGTCGTCTTCACACTGTAGCATGATGTTTTGGGCAGTCATAGCAAAATATGCCGCCCATGAAGAACGGGATTCTAACACAGTATTTTCATGACTACAGACCAACCTCCTTGAGTTTATTAAAGCCACTTTGTACAGATATAAGAACTCCGAAAAATGCGCTGTCCGAAAAATGCCTTGTAGTGACAGGATGGTCAGGAAAGGGTCTTGTACTAGGTTCGTCACCTTCATACTATCTCTGTGCATTTCGATGTATTCTGTGTGGCTTACAAACATGGGAAACAACAGTTTGGCTTACACCTAAAGCAGTAGCAACAGAGAGTTGAAACACTTCAGCTTCTAGCATACAAAGGCCATGTTCCAGTTCTTCCAAATTTAACTAACATCTGGTCTGGCTTGCTTAAAATTTCGCGCAAAGCTACTCGAGGGCTATATGCGCTAACTGTCCCTAATTTAGTAATTATAGATAATAGGAAAGGCAGTTAGTCATCACCACCCACCACCAACTCTTGGACTACTCTTTTACCAACAAATAGTGGGATTGACCGTCACATTATAACGCCCCCACGGCTTCAAGGGCAAGCATGTTTGGTGACAGGATTCGAACTCGCGACCCGCAGATTGCAAGTCAAGCGCCCTAACCCCCAGGGCATGCCAGGCCACTACCGTCTGACAACTGCTTGGGCCATAATGGCACAAGATGGAAGTGTTGGAACACAATAACTACAAGAGTACGTGACATAGAACATCCTAGTTGGCAAACACCCTTTTATTGGAAGGATATTCATTTCACATGAATATTAGTAATAGATAAATGATGGGAGTCAAAGGTACTTACTCACTGCTTGACATTAAGGTCTACTGCTTCCCAGACCCCTTATACGTTTGGAAAAATCATTAGTGGGTGTTTGTTAGGACCAGGCAAGAATGATCTCTAACAAAATTTGAGTGTTACATGAAAAATAGGGATTATTCGCAGTTTGAAAACCTAACGTTATGGAACAAATTTGTAAAATTAGTCCTTAGAAGCTTAGCGAGAAAGAGTATAGGTATGGATTTTGGTGTAATTAAAAGCTTACCCAAAATCCACATTTTTCAGTGGTATGTAAACAAAGTGCTGTAAAAAACATTGTTTCAGATATTAATGGTTGGTTTCCAGTTTTGTAATTAAGCCACAGCAAATTTGATACATGTGAATACACTTGTTTGTTTGAAGTTAAGCACAAAGCTACACAATGGGCTATCTGTGTTCTGCCCACCATGGGTATCGAATGATGATGACAAAACCTTGTCGAAACGTTGTACATTTGCTGGTTTTCTTCATTGCCCATTCAAGCCGTCTCCAACCATTGTACATAATGTACCAATGTCTATCCGAACCAAGCTCCCCTTCCCTCCTTTCTCGGGTGACTCAGCGGTTAGCTTGAGGAAATACTTAACTTCAAACAAACAAACAAAATAGTTTGGTTGAAAACTTCTGCTTCACAGTGTTATAGCTATTCTGGTGGATCCCATGGTCCACATTTACAGGACCGCTATGACGTCAGTTTGATTTCTTTAACCAAGTTACGAACGGTAATTAGTAGGCCTACTTAAATCAGTGCCAGATTTGGTGTCTGAAATTCCCGGGTTCCCTAAGGGGTTGGGTGAAATGTTTTACCTTTATGCAAACCTGGGGGCCGAGACGATTTGTTTGGCACCATTTAGAAGTCAGTGCAACCAACGGTTTAGGAGGAGTTACATGACCCACTGAATCTTATTATATAGACTAATACAATAAAAAATGTTGAATCTTATAGATATAAGTAGGGATCGATATATACGTAACCTAGCTAGGTATAGTAATATAGAAGGTTTTAGTGCTACAAAAACTATTGAAATAAAAAAAGTCAAAAACCACAAAAACTGAGTTACTTAAAATATAAAAAAAAACTTATCCCTACTCTGGCAGATCACTATAATTATGTTAGTCTAGGCCAAAGTAGGGATAGAAAATATTAAATTTTAAGCAAGGGGTGCGCGTATACCCGATTCGATTTATTACTCAACAGGGTCTCCACCAATCTACCCTAAAATCTAATTATATGCCCAAATTAGCTCATTGTCCGTGTTATATATATATAGATATACACACTACTATCCCTTTCGTTACAAGAAAGGAATCATTGGGACCCCAGACGGAAGAGTTCTGTGAAAGAATTAGAGCGCTAAGGTTCGCCATTTTTCCTGTACTCTTGTCTGGAAAAGTCACTTACTCATCTTAAAGGTGGTTCTGAACGGGCAATTTTTATGGCCGCCATTTTGTTTCATCATGATCCCTACTATTAAGTACTATCGTACTGAAAGATAATACTTGACGTGCCTATAACTAAGCCTGCTTTATTGGTAAGGTAGGGAGGGTCTAAGTCCCATTTTTAGGTACGCACGAACAAAGATAATGAATGTACATGTTAAGTACATGTTAACATGTTAAGAGTTAAGTATATGGCAGTGATCATACTTTTTATCGTGCCTTTTTGAGTTATGACTCACGTTATGTTTGATTCATATCACTGACGAACACACGAAGGAATAGTAACATTATGAAGAAAACTGATCATTACAAAGTCGATTACAATAACATCTGTGCAACTATGTCATGTGGTAGCAGTACGAGTTAGAAACTTTTGAAAGTAGAAAAGAAGCTGTCTTCATAAAACACGATCATATTAATGTTTTCAGTATTTTGTAACACATAAAAACAACTCACAGTGGATTTTGGCAAATATAAACATGCCTGATTATATTGAGTATTACAACATATATATATATATTTTTACTTTTGTCAAGTTGTTGCACTTGCTGTTCATTGGGTAAAAAACTATAGCTATTTTATTCACCCAAGTGTGAAAAAATATTGCTGATCAATGTGTAACAAGTTTAGATATTTTACCCATCAAAATATGAAAAATCATGGCTGATCAATGTGTAAAACATTTAGCTATTTTACTCATCAAAGTGTGAAAAATCATGGCTGATCAATGTGTAAAACATTTAGCTATTTTATCCATTAAAATATGAAAAATCATTGCTGATCAATGTGTAAAAAGTTTAGATATTTTACCTATAAAAATAATGGCTGATCAATGTGTAAAAAATTTAGCTATTTTACTCATCAAAGTGTGAAAAATCATTGTTGATCAATATGTAAAAAAGTAGGTATTCTACCCATCAAAATATGAAAAATCATGGCTGATCAATGTGTAAAAAATGTAGCTAGTTTATTGATCGGAGTGTGAAAAATCATGTAACATGTTATCTCGCTGCAGTGTAAAATTCAGTTAATTGTAGTAATAATACCGTTGTTACTACATTGTTTCCTTTATACATTTAGTAGAAAGTTCTAATAATACCGTTGTTACTACATTGTTTCTTTATACATTTAGTAGAAAGTTCTAATAATACCGTTATTACTACAAT
>NW_013671198.1:63986-65407 GCF_000517525.1 Limulus polyphemus
TAATAGCACATGCTTCACAGACCCCCCCCCCAAAAAAAAAAAACAAGCAAAACAACAACAATAACTAGAAAAATTGCAGTATTGCAATGAGTCACAGTCATTACTAGTGGGGTCCCCACGTACCTTACATACAAAATTAGTGATTTCTTTTAATAAAAGAAAAAACCATGAACCCCACCGGTAGTGAACGACGTATAGTCAGATGGCCATAACTTGAAGGCTAATATAATTTACTAAATAATATTGGATATTATTAGTTTGAGCAACAAGTTGATGATCAAGATTTCTAATTAACATGAGTATTTTTACGTGATATGTTGTCAGAAAGAAGTTTATATTTCAAAATAAAGAAAAGTTAAGTTCTTCTGTATTGAACGAAGGGTTAACACACAGTAACTAATGTCTACAGTACACCCATACAGACTCACTTGTACAAATATAAATAGGGAACATGTGCAAAGTAGACATAAACTGAGATTATACAAATCTATAATCATAACTTTGTTTTAAACTGTGGGGTCTTTTGGTTTGTCGGTGGACAGACAAAGCTACACGAGGGCTATCTGCCCTAGCCGTCCCTAATTTAGCAGTGAAAGACTAGAGGGAAGGCAGCTAGTCATCACCACCCACTGCCAACTCTTGGGCTACTCTTTTACCAACGAATAGTGGGATTGACCGTCACATTATAACGCCCCAACGGCTGAAAGGGCGAGCATGTTTAGTGGGATGGGGATTCGAAACGCGACCCTCAGATTGCGAGTCGAGCGCCCTAACCACCTTGTCATTCCGGACAACAAAAAATAAAAAGGAATATTATTCAGGTGTTCATATATATATATATATATAAATTCATATAAATATTAATATACTGTATTAATCCAAAACTTCAATTCCTATACTTTAGTTTTCATTTAGCATATTTTTGTACTTTTTCTAGTAGCGTGTAAAAGGAATGACTAACGGAATGTAGAAAACAAAATCCCCTTTTCGCAACTAGAAGAGCAGAAATCTCTCAAATGTAAATTAAAAACTAAAGATAATATATATATCTTAGAAAGCCAAGGTACAGAATGGTAAGTCTATAGTTATTACAGAATACACAAAAGCGGAGCTTTAGAGAAATAGAAATTTAGAATCCTAGTGGAAATATTTTTATATTGAAGCACAAAACTACACTGGTCATAACGTAGGGATTGAATTCCAATTGTTTGTGTCATAAGCCCTCAAGCTTAACGTTGAGCCACGGGTGGGAGTTGTGTGTGTGTGTGGAAATCAGTTTCTTATTTGAAATTCATTAAAATACTTTGAAAATACAAAGAAAACATTGTAGTTCCAGAGGTGTTGTAAATGTTAGTTTTAGAGGTGTTGTAAATGTTAGCTCTAGAAGTGTTGTAAATGTTAGTTCTAGAAGTGTTGTAAAT
>NW_013671198.1:66440-68070 GCF_000517525.1 Limulus polyphemus
GAACTAACATTTACAACACCTCTGGGACTAACATTTACAACACTTCTAAATGTTAGTTCTAGAAGTGTTGTAAATGTTAGTCCCAGAGGTGTTGTAAATGTTAGTTCTAGAAGTGTTGTAAATGTTAGCTCTAGAAGTGTTGTAAATGTTAGCTTTAGAGGTGTTGTAAATGTTAGCTTTAGAGGTGTTGTAAATGTTAGTTCTAGAAGTGTTGTAAATGTTAGTCCCAGAGGTGTTGTAAATGTTAGTTCTAGAAGTGTTGTAAATGTTAGTTCTAGAAGTGTTGTAAATGTTAGCTCTAGAAGTGTTGTAAATGTTAGTTCTAGAAGTGTTGTAAATGTTAGCTCTAGAAGTGTTGTAAATGTTAGTTCTAGAAGTGTTGTAAATGTTAGTCCCAGAGGTGTTGTAAATGTTAGCTCCATAAGTGTTGTAAATGTTAGCTCTAGAAGTGTTGTAAATGTTAGTTCTAGAAGTGTTGTAAATGTTAGTTCTAGAAGTGTTGTAAATGTTAGCTCTAGAAGTGTTGTAAATGTTAGCTCTAGAAGTGTTGTAAATGTTAGTTCTAGAAGTGTTGTAAATGTTAGTTCTAGAAGTGCTGTAAATGTTATCATTCAGTCTTGTCCGACTTTTTACATCGTAACCTAGTGGTTAGAGTGACGTATCTTACGGTCCGGAGTCCGAAACGTGATGCGGTTGAAATCGCAGTAAATGCAGTTATTCGGTTCAGTGTAGTCGTGTAGGCGGTGGTTGCTGCTTGCTGGCTTTCCCCGTATAAACCCTCACTTTATTATTGGGGTCAATGAGATATCCCTGTGTAAAGTAGCGAACATTTGGATCAACCTGATAGGCAGTGTCATGAAATTAAGAAGTGACAGAAATGATCAAATTGATGATTTACTACAGTCTGTGTGGAAACAAACATATTTGCACTTATGTAAGTTTTTCTAAAACTCTCAAGGTTAGAAGTTTCTTCTGTGTTAAATCCGTTGTAATGTTAACCCTTTGTCGCTTGCATTCTCTGGAGGTGTGTGTGTGTGTATGATGTACTGGCATGCGGGTCTGAGTCACGTTGCGCTTTTGTCACGTGACAAACATGCATTGTACAGGCAGCATATTTACGTCACTTTGTGGTTCGTGTGCTTTAGCTGATCATAGATTTTCATGCGTCGTTTCATTTCTGAACTGTTGAAGATCGTATCACGAGGCTCGCTCACTGCTTGTTCGAGTTTATTCTTTACGTTATTGATAATCCGTTTTCAAGATTTTTTGGTTCATAACTTGACTTTTACATTTACTTTTATAGAGAGTGAGAGATAAATTTCAATATTTACAAACTGCTTTTCAAACTTGTTTGTTCATGAATACGCTGCCATCTAGCGAGTAGAGGTAGTACTGTGGCAGTGTGGTTAGCTGGTTGTGAGTATTAGTAAACAACCACTATCTGCAGTGCTTCAATATACCTCTAACTATCAACACTCGATGTATTCATCCATCATACTTTAGGACACCTGGCCCTAGAAAAGGTTGGTGTGGTAACGAAACTATCGATAATTCGATTCATGTCAAACATTCCATTTGGAACCTGATGACAAAAGCACAGGCACCTGACACGTTACACAAACTATCAATT
>NW_013671199.1:0-8344 GCF_000517525.1 Limulus polyphemus
AGAAGTGTGAGTACCAATGTAATGGTGATTAGAAGTGTGAGTACCAATGTAATGGTGATTAGAAGTGTGAGTACCAATGTAATGGTGATTAGAAGTGTGAGTACCAATGTAATGGTTATTAGAAGTGTGAGTACCAATGTAATGGTTATTAGAAGTGTGAGTACCAATGTGATGGTGATTAGAAGTGTGAGTACCAATGTGATGGTGATTGGAAGTGTGAGTACCAATGTGATGGTGATTGGAAGTGTGAGTACCAATGTGATGGTGATTGGAAGTGTGAGTACCAATGTGATGGTGATTGGAAGTGTGAGTACCAATGTGATGGTGATTGGAAGTGTCAGTACCAATGTGATGGTGATTGGAAGTGTCAGTACCAATGTGATGGTGATTGGAAGTGTCAGTACCAATGTGATGATGGTTAGAAGTGTCAGTACCAATGTAATGATGATTAGAAAGTAACAAGATACCGACTCCATAATTTATGTTTCAGCAAACAAGAACGTCAGTTATGGTGTAAAATCCTTTTTCAAGCTGGTGAAGCATTATTATAATTGCGTGTCATCAGCCATCATTATTAATTATCATAACAATTGTTGTTATAACAAATATGAATAGTAATCCGAGCACTAATATGTTTGTTGTGTCCCAGCCAGTCCGGTGCCCTTTTTACTTCCCCACTTTGTAGTCGGTTATCAACAAGAAATACCATCCTGTATCTTTAGTCAGTTTACACATTTCAATATGTTGAATAAGACCGATGTCTGTAGGTTTACTTTCTTCTTGGAAATCTTCTCAAGACTTCGACTTCTTGAGAAGATTTCGAAGAAGAAAGTAAACCTACAGACATCGGTCTTATTCAACAAAATCTGCCAACAAGAAAATCTGTCACCTAAGTACACCAACATTTCAACATATAGATCTTTTGATTCATCCATCAATTAGGTCGTACGTGAACTAGTGGTTAACGTGCCGAGCTGTAGACCGACAGGTCCAAGGCTCGAGCAGCAATTTTCTACTGAACATTCACCTCACTTTCAGCTGTGAGCGATTTTTAACTGATACTCGGTTTCTGCTATTCGGTAGTAAAGTATATCTGTATAAACAGCGCGTGCTGACGAACTGTTGACCGCTCTATGATAAGAAATTCTAGTTTAGGGATAGCCATAAATAAGGAACAAAACAACTAAAAATGGAACATGAACGAATAAACATTGACGTATTTTAAACTAATAGGTTTTAACCCTGCGTCACCCAAACTTGGATATAACGAATAGTTTAAAATACGTCAATGTTTCATAGGTGTTAACCCTGCATCACCCAAACTTGGATATATTTTATCTATTCTTCCATATCCCACTTTTAACTGTTTTATACATAGTTTATGTCAAAATATATTGGAATACCTCCAGAACTTGAAGGTAAAAACCCGAATCATAGCACACTATACGACATTGTTTAGTTGAAAATATAAAATACCTTGTCCATCTTCATCACAGTGCTGCCCCCTATTTTACTTCGGATATAATGATAATTTTGCTCCTCTTCAATTAACCAGATGACACTTGTCTCGAGTAGTGTAGATGACCATAAGTTTATCAAAGATTTCTGAAGGGAAAAACACACTAATATCTTTCTTTTCAAACTCCACCCAATATCTGTGTTTAATGCCAATAAGATCTTATGTTCTATATAAAATATCTTGTCCATCTTCATCACAGTGCTGCCCCTATTTTACTTCGGATATAATGATAATTTTGCTCCTCTTCAATTAACCCGATGACACTTGTCTCGAGTAGTCTAGATGACCATAAGTTTATCAAAGATTTCTGAAGGGAAAAACACACTAATATCTTTCTTTTCAGACTCCACCCAATATCTGTGTTTAATGCCAATAAGATCTTATGTTCTTATTTAATATCCATTACAGGAATAAAAGTAGAGAGAAGAATCTGAGTCGGACTCCTTCCTTAATTGTTTATCTGATTTCTAAATCTTACACAACCCAGATTCACTCCACCACCAAACGTGCGTATCGTGAAATCTGTAACACGTTAATCTGCACATTGGCCTTGTTAGTTTATCTGATAAACACATGCGGAGTTTGAGTTTGTCTAAATTGATTTTTCTGCTGTAGCATTATCTTAGTTTTCAGTGTCCCCGGGGAGCTTGTTTTTTTTTGTTTTTTTTAACAGAATTCATTAAGTGTTAGGGATTTTAGGTAAGTCGATTTTAAACATAAGTTTAGTTCCCTACCATATCAGCCTGTAAGAAAAAGTAATTTAAAATGTTTACAACTTTTTGTCATTTAAAAATCTTAACAGCTACACGCCCTCTATTACGAAATAAAGATAATTCTAAATAACGTAAACCCTAAAAATATGGAATCCTTGTGAACGTAATGAAAGTATCCTTTCTGAATTGTTACAGAAATTTTGATGTTTAAGACTGCGATTTACGTACAACTCCTTTAAGAAACGTACGTACTTATCGTATTTTGGCACTTGTGTGTAAAGTTAAAATTATAACTCATATTCAACGTTAAACTGGTACACAATTTTATTTAGGCCTATCTATGGCCTTCAAAATATTGACGACACTACATGTTTCGACGTTACAACGTCATCCTCAGGCCTAACTAAAATTGTGTACCAGTTTAACGTTAAATATTATTTATGATTTTATGTCGGTCCTCTTCAGGGCTAGGAGGAGGACCGTGGTCCAATTCTCAGAATTTTGCTGTGGGGAGGAAACGGGAGTACCCCGAGAAAACCTACTTTCACTGGTTAGGCGCCGAATAATCTAGCTGACCAGTGCCCAAATCAGAAAAAGAAATTTCTTTCAGTTACTTGGTGAGTGTTTTATGTGTTTTCTAGGCTGTTTATGTAATTGAATGGCGGTATACATGTGTTCCAAGTTTCTGGTGTTAGATCTAATTGTTTGAACTGTTTAAACAGAGATCATATAGCTCAATGTGTACCTTTAAACTAAGAAAAACAACCAATGAAAACTACCAGGAGTTGTATGGCTAAGTAATTATCCATTTCAGCTGTGTCAGAAGTAGGCTCTTTAGGGTGTAATACTGTGTAGAATTTTGTTTGGGAATATTTTGAAATTGGTAATATTATTTAGCGAACCTTTTCTCGTATGGTTAATTATTACAGTGAATCGTTATGACGATGGAAAGCCAACATCAGATGTCGTGTATTTCTTACCCTTCCCAGTGGTCTGTAAAAAAATATACAAAATATTAATAGGAAAACAGCCACCTTCACACATATGGCTGCACAAAATGAATGGTGGTAAAGACCTGAGAGTTGTATGGCTGCACAAAATGAATGGTGGTAAAGACCTGAGAGTTGTGGGCTTAAGTACCCATGTTTGCATTTTATTTTGTTATATTTGATATAAAGTTTGTGAATAGAAGTTAAATGTGAAGGTGAGCTATTCACACCGTTGTGTAGTTCCTATTTCATCAGGCCTGGTATGGCCTTATGGTTAGGACGACTGACTCCAGTTCGAATCCTGTCGCCGAACGTGCTCGCCCTTTCAGCCACGAGAGTCTTATAATGTTACGATCAACCCCATTATTCGTTAGTAAAAGAATAGCCCAAGAGTAGGTGGTGGGTGGTGTTGACTAGCTGTCTTTTATCTCCCAAATAATGGACGCAAACGCAGATAGCCGTCGAGTAGCTTTGCGCGAACTTCCAAAAACAAATGATATCAGTAGATATCACATTTACGAATGTATATTTCACCATTACCCCCTTCGTTTTCTTTATGTGTGGTGCATTTTGTTTTTAGCCTTACCTGAAACACTGTTTCTATCTTTCTTTGAGATATAACAATTAAGACAGTGTATAATATTTGTAGAGATATTCCAATACGTTTTACGTAGTGTTCTATGATAAAAAAAAAAAAACGTCCTTAAAATTCTTTTCGTAGATAGACGTAGTCTTTTATCAAATAATTCAGTTTTTATTAGTGTATTTATTTGAGATTTAATTAGAATTTTAGAATAACTTAGTTACGTATGAACAAACAAATATTTGAAAAGAAGAACGTATTAAAATAGGTTAGTTATTGGGCTAAACTTACCACGCAACTGCTCTCTTTTCGTCACAGATGTTGTCTGTGCTTCCCCGACAAATGTAAGCTCTTAATTCTATAGAACATTCCAACATTAAGTAACATTACGTAGTTAGAGATTTATAAATATGCGTATTATCTTAAAAATAACTAAAGCGATGTTACACGAAGAGACATGACTGAAACGACGTTTCCTCTTTAACTTTTATATGATTAGTGTTTTTTTTTCTTCTTCTCAATTTACCAATTACTTTTCAGCTGTTATTTCAATATAATACTGTAGAGTTTTAATGTGCGTGTCGTGTGATGATGAAAGTTGAAACCAGTACAAAAGCTTCTGATTTCTTATATTCATTTATTCTAGCGTGTGCGTGTTCGCGCGTGCGCAAGACAAAAACCTAAAGAAAACAACTAGAAATGAGCGACAAAATGTTGATAGTTTTACTATATTTCTGACCACATTCAATGTATCGTTTCCGAACGTTCTGAAATTTTTGTGAATATTAATTTTATGATACTGCAAAAATTTGTAAATGTGAAATAAATAATTGGTATTCTGTTTCCATTTTAAACACTAGATGACACTAGTGTGATGGGCAAATAAAATCTTCACAGGACGATTACATATTGTAAAAATAATTCACTGTCTTTGCGTTGTATATGCTAAACGTATGTATAATAAAATCCATCAATACATGTTTCGATTTGTAATGCATATACCTAATACAAGTATTACTTAATAAATAAATAAATAAATAATATATAATTATATATATAAATTATCATATGAAAACAAAAGTCGAGCAAGGTAAAGACTGAACATTGATATAATTTTCAAATTAGATATGTATTTATTGTAATTAAAACTTTACTTGACATTCATATTTTATAATAGACTAAACACCCTTAACACTTGGAACATTTGTTTCTCCAACATAAAGGCTGAGGCTCGTTTACAGCATTAACGTGCAACGACATCTGTGTACACTACTCTCACAAAGAGTAGGGTACACAGATGTTGTAACAGAACGATGTTGTGAGAGTAGGGTACACAGATGTTGTAACAGAACAATGCTGTGAGAGTAGGGTACACAGAGGTTGTAACAGAACGATGTTGTGAGAGTAGGGTACACAGAGGTTGTAACAGAACGATGTTGTGAGAGTAGGGTACACAGATGTTGTAACAGAACGATGTTGTGAGAGTAGTGTACACAGATGTCGTAACAGAACGATGTTGTGAGAGTAGGGTACACAGATGTTGTAACAGAACGATGGTAACAGAACGATGTTGTGAGAGTAGGGTACACAGATGTTCCACAGCATTGTTCTGTTACAACCTCTGTGTACCCTACTCTCACAGCATCGTTCTGTTACAACATCTGTGTACCCTACTCTCACAGCATCGTTCTGTTACAACATCTGTGTACCCTACTCTCACAGCATCGTTCTGTTACAACATCTGTGTACCCTACTCTCACAGCATCGTTCTGCTACAACATCTGTGTACCCTACTCTCACAATATCGTTCTGTTACAACATCTGTGTACACTACTCTCACAGCATTGTTCTGTTACAACTTCTGTGTACCCTACTCTCACAGCATCGTTCTGTTACAACTTCTGTGTACCCTACTCTCACAACATCGTTCTGTTACAACATCTGTGTACCCTACTCTTACAACATCGTACTGTTACAACATCTGTGTACCCTACTCTCACAACATCGTTCTTTAACAACATCTGTGTACCCTACTCTCACAACATCGTTCTGTTACAACATCTGTGTACCCTACTCTCACAACATCGTTCTGTTACAACATCTGTGTACCCTACTCTCACAACATCGTTCTGTTACAACATCTGTGTACCCTACTCTTACAACATCGTTCTGTTACAACATCTGTGTATCCTTCTCTCACAACATCGTTCTGTTACAACATCTGTGTACCCTACTCTTACAATATCGTTCTGTTACAACATCTGTGTATCTCACTCTCCCAGCATATTCCTTACCATTCAAGCTAGGGTCAGTTAGGTTTGCAGTAAATTATCATCACTGCTTTCACGCCTTAGGCTCGATACACGTGTGTATATATTTTTTATTCTTATTGATCTTAAAATGTGGTGTCTGGTGGTCATCGCGAAAAACTCGTTTCATCACTAACATTAACCGAAAGTTTACCAGTCACTCTCTTATAGATGTAGATTCTCTAAGTGCACATGTTTATACAATGTTTGTATAATCCGTTATCCTCTTCCTAAATAGAACTAATATCACCACAACCTTTGTACATCCATCATGTTAGGATAACAATATTTTTCTTTATTTTTTTATGTTTTTTTTTTACATGTTTACAATGAAAACGACGTTGTCGATCAGTGGAATATATATATACGTGCTTCTTAAGTAACAAAGATTTGTCATACTGTACCTTTGGAGATCTTTTTCTACTTTCCATTCTTCTGACCTTTCGAGATCTTTTATTTTTCATTCTTCACTTTTAGATCTTTTTTACTTCTCTCTCTCTCTCTCTCTCTCTCGTTCTTTTTCTCTATGCGTGTTTACTGACATTCTAACTTTTGTTTTAACACCGCTAGTCCTTATCTGTTGGAATACTGTTTCTTGTAATGTAATATTATTTAGTTTTATTCAACATTACACAGTTAGGTGTCGCTACTTGTTTAATAATCTGATGTTTGAACCTAATATTTATTCCACTTCTCACATTTAATGAAGTTATATTTCTGGCACTCTCCATTTCATTATTAGCTTGATAAACAGTTTTGAATAGTAATTAACGAAAACTCAATTATTTCAACTAATTTTGTAAATAATGTACACGTGACCGTTTTAGTCAATTGATATAGATTTTTTATAATTATAATACCTAATTTTGTTTACTTCTACACGGACAGTATACATTTGATAGTATCATTAAAGAAAGTTATTTTAAAGTTTTCAAACTGCACATAAATAAGACATTTGTATATTTAGATGCCAATTATGGTATTACACTAACTCGTTGCAATGTCAAAACTTCAGATGTAATAATAATGCAACCATTTCCGGCAGCATATGGCCTGTTTCGAATATTAAATGTTGTTTTCAGTAATGTTCTTGGTTTGGGTATTACCATTTGGACAGATTTATGTATACGAACTGGATACTAGAGAGATGTAGTCATTAGCGGTAAACAAATCTCTCTACATAGTAATATCAACAAGATACTGGAGAGATTTGAATGATATTTTTCTGACCTCAGAATTTGTAGTTTTAAAGTGAAATTGCTTGGGATGTTGTTGACAAACATCTAATGTAGTTTATTAATGGCAGAACATCACAGTATACAGGTTTATCAATCACATACGGTTTAATATCGGACCAAAAAAAAACGCTTAAGTATAGATTAGATTTCATTGGAACAATAGGATGGAAACACACGACATTAATTCTAAGTATTTTCCGGATGGAAACGGATGAAAGTCATTCTAATGATCTTCTAGAAATAACAAAAAGACATAGCTGATTGTAGATGTTCCCGTTATCATGGTAACGTGAAATGCGCTCTTTTCTCGTCTTTGAGGTATTATATTTCAAGCATCTTTAATGAAAATATAATCTAGGTTTAGAACGAATCAAAACGTGTTAATACTCGAGGAAACAAAGGTTACATATTCACTCATTCTTTCTAGTTATAGTACTTTTTCAAGAGATTACATCGGATATTAAAACATTGTTTACATCCCTAACCATGAAAAATAAAGTGGCTCCCAACAAAAGTAAATATTTATTTTATCGAACTAAGACACTGGTTTTCACCCCCATCAATAAGGATATCACTTGAATATATCCGAATGATGAAATAATAAATTTAACCAATTATTGCCATGCTTATAATTACTCTTACATCATCCTATACTGTGATCTTGATTAGTAAATTTCTTCTGTAGAGTAATAACCTTCTTGAATTGCCGGGAAGTAATACTACGGTTTCAACTGCTATAGAGACGAGTATTATTAGAATACTATTAAAGACAGTATGATTAAAGTAATAACAATAAACGTAAACCGAGTTCTTACAATAAGGTTGTGACGATCGGATATATATCATTGGCAAGGCTAGCGGCAAGGCTGTGACGATCAGATATCTATCATTGGCAAGGTTGTGACGATCAGATATCTATCATTGGCAAGGTTAGTGGCAAGGTTGTGACGATAAGATATCTATCATTGGCAAGGTTAGTGGCAAGGCTGTGAC
>NW_013671199.1:9344-12513 GCF_000517525.1 Limulus polyphemus
TACTCCAAGAAATAAAACACTTATTCAACTCTGTGATTTAACTATTTGTATCGTATTTAGTTATGTGACTAAACGTTTACTTTCTGTGATCTGAGTCTTTGTTTAGATAGTTCTTGGCTTTCGAAAACAAGAAGTAGATAAAAACAAAACAGAAAACAAACAACCGAATACTGTTTTTTCATCTTCGCAAATTTGCATAGTCATAATTAATGTCGTATGTTGAACCGCTGGTATTCTAAGCAGGTATTATGAAGAGATATATAGTTTAGTAATAGGCTAACCTAAATTATGATGACGATATTGCTGTTAAGGCAAATGCGTGTTGACTCTCAGTCTTAAACGATTTTTAAAGTTGTATTTTTTGGGGGGCAATGGAGAAGAGAGAGAGGCTTATTTTTTTTATCTGTTTGTTGTTTTCAACCTCGAATAAAAACATCAAACAACACAATATAGTAACACGAAGAGGTGTTTTTCTTTTGTTGCACTTTCAATGACAAGTTGGATGACACAAGAGCATGTCGTAGAAAACACGCACATACACACACATGACTGCTCTAAGTTTGAATTCAACTGCAGGTTTCCAAGGCAACACCCGTCTGTTTCAAATCTGTATCCTAGTTACAAGCAGGAAAGTCACGCGAGGGTGTTCGACCGACCAGTGGAGGACCAGTTTTTCAATACGATAAGTTAAAACTATCCAAACTGCACACTGACATCTTATCTTCGGATTATTACGTTTCTACGAGATATAGCTGTTTGTTTTGCCTTAACATTATATTAGATCATACCCATCATAGTGATATTTGATATTCACGTATGGGGGGGGGGCAGTAATTTAAGCTCGTTTGAAACGAAATGTTTCATTTATGTTTGAATTATTTTAAATTTAATTCGCTTCGTATGGATCATTTTGAAGACACGATTATTTTATTAGATTAACAGAACAAAGGAGACAATCACAGTATAGTTAGTTAATATTTTTCTCACCCTGAATGAACTTGTATCAAGAAAAGTCCATGTTAAGAAGAAGATGAGAAACGTGAATATCATGTGTAAGTAACTTGACGAGACAATGGAAAGTTACAGCTGCTGTAAACAATGTCTCCAATGATGACTACTAATGTTACAGAACTGAAACGTAGTGATGATGAATATATATTATTTTAAATGCCAACGTTTTGATGTTTGTACATTGATTAGTTTAGTAAAATTTGCATAACATTACCATCACACACTTTCACATTTTGATCAGAATATATCGGCGTTGCTCTAACACCGTAGATCAATCCTCTACTGTGAGTTAATGAAGATCCATGTTTAGTAATTAGAAGTAATCTTAACAAGAAGAGAAGAAATTCCAATATATATATATCTTCTGAGACGTCCAACAGATGCCACTAACCCGTGGACCCATTACACTTTCAAAGATGGAGAGCAGGTTCCACTAACTTGTGACCCCGTCACTCCTTTCAGGTTCTTCTACCTTGTGGACCCATTACACTTTCAAAGATGGAGAGCAGGTTCCACTAACTTGTGACCCCGTCACTCCTTCCAGGTTCTTCTACCTTGTGGACCCATTACACTTTCAAAGATGGAGAGCAGGTTCCACTAACTTGTGACCCCGTCACTCCTTTCAGGTTCTTCTACCTTGTGGACCCATTACACTTTCAAAGATGGAGAGCAGGTTCCACTAACTTGTGACCCCGTCACTCCTTCCAGGTTCTTCTACCTTGTGGACCCATTGCATCTCCAAAAACGCAGAGAACCCGTGAGCCTTCTACTCTACAGGTATCACTAATAGGTATCACTTCTACCTTTCAGAGCAGGTATCACTTATAGGTATCACTTCTACCTTACAGAGCAGGTATCACTAATAGGTATCACTTCTACCTTACAGAGCAGGTATCACAATAGGTATCACTTCTACCTTACAGAGCAGGTATCACAAATAGGTATCACTTCTACCATTCAGAGAAGGTATCACTAATAGGTATCACTTCTACCATTCAGAGCAGGTATCACTAATAGGTATCACTTCTACCTTACAGACAAATGACAGATATTTCTCACAGTTTACTTTAAATAAACTATATTATTTGACTATTAACTATTTAAAAAAATATGACCAACTAGAATAACATGAATAAATAGAAAAAACTAAAGGAAATGGTGAAACACGTGCAATATCGGTTTCTGTCTTATGAAATTAGCGATTTATTTTGTGTTATTCGTACGTAAGAATATGCACTTATCTGATGGTATATTCTGGTAAATATGTTGGACAATATGTTTCCAATCTCTTAAAGATTTGTCACTCTATGAAGTTTGGATGTACTGTTCATCAATACTGTAACTTTAGTAACAGCTTGATACAAATCTTAGGCCTGCTATGGACGATATTGTAACTTTAGTAACAGCTTGATACAAATTTTCTATGAATATCGACACAACTGACATTCCCCTAGTTCCAGAAATTTAAAATTATTTTGCTATAAAACTTTACGGTATAATGATTTATTTACAGCCACAAAAACTAATTTCCTCTTAAAATAACGCAGCTGAAAATACTCTTATACTAGCCCTCGTCTTTTGTTTAAATTTTGTATGTAAACTACGTCATACAGATGATTAAATCGACCACACTGATGATCGAATGTAAAACTATCTGTTCAATTTTTGCTGTTCGTGTGAATATTTCATAACCTTCAGAAGTGTGAATATTTCATAACCTTCAGAAGTGTGAATAACGCTGGGACAAAATAACCTGATCAATTCGTCTCTTCGTTCAATTGACGTGACAGCCACCACATTATTCAGTGATTACGTCGTTAGAACACCCTACGTGGCTTTTATTGTTATTTGCGTGTCTGTCGAGTGGATGTTAGCACTCCTCACAAAAGTTCTGATGAAATCAGTTGTCTTTATTAATTATCAAATGTGTGAGTATGCTGTCGACAAAATATACAAACGTTTATTTGGATGTTAAGGTAGATCTTAAAAAATGAAACAATATTCACTTGTTGGATACACGATCACAAATGTTTGTTTCTTTGTTGAACAATATTCACTTGTTGGATACACGATCACAAATGTTTGTTTCTTTGTTGAACAATATTCACTTGTTGGATACACGATCACAAATGTTTGTTTCTTTGTTGAACAATATTCA
>NW_013671199.1:13346-16738 GCF_000517525.1 Limulus polyphemus
GAGTTGTGATTAGAAGATGAGGGACGTGAACTTGGCGATGAATTATTGGTAACAGTTGTGATTAGAAGATGATGAGGGACGAGAACTTGGTGATGAAATAAATATTTTATTAATTTGCTTGATTAACGTGCTGAATTAATGTTATAAATGACGCAAGATGAAAAGCTCTAAATATCTTGATGGGTAATACGTTCTAATGTGTTTTTAACGTCATTTTCTATGCTTTAAATACCGTGTTAAATACTGTGGAGGTTTCCAGGATAGACAAGTCCATCCGGGAAACCTCTGTAGTACATTAGAATAGCTAACTAATGAATGAATATTTGCTGTAAAATTCTTGTCAATACTATAAATGTATGCCAGTTTGGCCGCAAATATTGATTTCATTCCTTTAAGTCGCACACTCAATCCCTTTTGTTCGCACCTTTTTTTCACACCTAAGGTGTTTTGATTAGATATATAAACCATGGTGACAGTAGAACTGTTCGTGCTAGAAACCTCTGTAGTACATTATAATTGTCCATCCGGGAAACCTCTGTAGTACATTAGAATTGTCCATCCGGGAAACCTCTGTAGTACATTAGAATTGTCCATCCAGGAAACCTGTGTAGTACATTAGAATTTATCTTGGAAACATCTGTAGTACATATATATCATGGTGGTAGTAGAACTGTGTGTCTTGGGAACATCTGTAGTACATATATATCATGGTGGTAGTAGAACTGTGTCTTGGGAACATCTGTACTACATATATATCACGGTGGTAGTAGAACTGTGTGTCTTGGGAACATCTGTAGTACATATATATCATGGTGGTAGTAGAACTGTGTGTCTTGGGAACATCTGTACTACATATATATCACGGTGGTAGTAAAACTGAGTGTCTTGGAAACATCTGTAGTACATATATATTATGGTGGTAGTAGAACTGTGTGTCTTGGAAACATCTGTAGTACATATGCAACATGGTGGTTGTAGAACTATGTGTCTTGGCAACATCTGTAGTACATATGCAACACGGTGGTAGTAGAACTGAGTGTCTTGGCAACATCTGTAGTACATATATATTATGGTGGTAGTAGAACTGTGTGTCTTGGAAACATCTGTAGTACATATACATCACGGTAGGAGTAAAACTGCGTGTCTTAGAAACATCTATATTACTATTTTCTAGCTCAAGTTTTCAAAATAATCGTACTGGTGGATGGTTATTATTCATTATTCATTGGCAACTTTTAAGCACAAATTTGTCAAATTTTAGGAAATTTTCCTAATTAAAGAGCATTTAGCGTCACATAATATTAAGTTAAGCAATTAGCATAAATAATGATGTTTGATATGGCTATACTGAGTGCATGCGGGTGATGACCAAAACCTGTTAACCTAGATTCCATAGCGTTACTATAAAGGAAACTATTAACACTGTTTTAGAGAAGAAATCCCACCACCATATATTTAAAAGAATCTGAGTCGTTCTGTAAAATATAGGTTTATTCTGAATAATAGGGTTGCGATTTTATAGCTAACGTTGGTTTATATCGAGTGTCACTTTTTTACTTGTAGTGGTTTGTTTTATCCAACATCAAATTGAACAAAATACGCAGCCCACAGTTTTACTCCTACCGTGATATATATGTACTACAGATGTTCCCAAGACACACAGTTCTACTACCATCATGATATATATGTACTACAGATGTTTCCAAGACACAGTTTTACTACCATCATGATATATATGTACTACAGATGTTCCCAAGACACACAGTTCTACTACCATCATGATATATATGTACTACAGATGTTTCCAAGACACAGTTTTACTACCATCATGATATATATGTACTACAGATGTTCCCAAGACACACAGTTCTACTACCATCATGATATATATGTACTACAGATGTTTCCAAGACACAGTTTTACTACTACCATGATATATATGTACTACAGATGTTCCGAAGACACACAATTTTACTACCACCGTGATATATATGTACTACAGATGTTTCCAAGACACATAGTTCTACTACCACCATGTTACATATGTACTACAGACGTTTCCAAGACACACACAGTTCTACTACCACCATGATATATATGTACTACAGATGTTCCCAAGACACACAGTTTTACTACTACCATGCTATATGTGTACTACAGATGTTCCCAAGACACAGTTTTACTACCATCATAATATATATGTACTACAGATGTTCCCAAGACACAGTTTTACTACCACCATGATATATATGTACTACATATGTTCCCAAGACACACATTTCTACTACCACCATGATATATATGTACTACAGATGTTTCCAACACACGTAGTTCTACTACCACCATGTTACATATGTACTACAAATGTTCCCAAGACACACAGTTCTACTACCACCACGATATATATATATACTACAGATATTCCCAAGACACACAGTTTTACTACTACCATGCTATATGTGTACTACAAATGTTCCCAAGACACACAGTTTTACTACCACCATGATATATATGTACTACAGATGTTCCCAAGATACACAGCTCTACTACCACTATGATATATATGTATTACAGATGTTCAGAAGACACACAGCTTTACTACGACCGTGATATATATATGTATTACAGATGTTCACAAGACACACAGTTCTACTACCACCATGATATATATGTACTACAGACGTTCACAAGACACACAGTTCTACTACCACCGTGATATATATGTACTACAGATGTTTCCAAGACACACAGTTTTACTCCTACCGTGATATATATGCACTACAGATGTTCCCAAGACACAGTTGTACTACCACCGTGATATATATGTACTACAGATGTTCCCAAGACACAGTTGTACTACCACCGTGATATATATGTACTACAGATGTTTCCAAGACACACAGTTTTACTACCACCGTGATATATATGTACTACAGATGTTCCCAAGACGCACAGTTCTACTACCACCATGATATATATGTACTACAGATGTTCCCAAGACGCACAGTTTTACTACTACAAACCATATTTTCATATCTGTTAAAATAAAAATATTGTCTGTAAGATTTTGTTTCATTCTACAAGTTCTGGAGAAACGTATCAACGTCTAGATCGTCATACTATTTCTATTCTATTCTAGTCTAGTCAACAGGACTTTTAATGCTTGAATATATTTGATAGTTTGGGTTACCATAGTCCGAGATACAGGAAGTGGAAATTGCTAAACTATCACTTAAAAAAACAAATATGTATGTATACAATTATACATCAAGCCTGTAATGTTTTTTTCTCCATAATAACTGCTGAAAAGAAACGCTAAGTATTAACTATTTCGGTCATACATTCTATCAATAAATAACTAAGAACCGTTATATTATGAAAACAGCATCCTA
>NW_013671199.1:17712-25274 GCF_000517525.1 Limulus polyphemus
TAATTTATATACAGTGAAATTACAATGAACGCTTATCTAAAAATACCAAACAGAAGTAAAACACTGAGTGTTAAAGCTTTACATCGATAATAACCACTCTACGAACATAATTACAAAAACTGTATAAAGGTAAGTAACGTTTAGTATACAGATTCTCGAACTTTTTTGTTCTGAATTTATTTTTATTTTATTTCGGCGGATAGTTACCATAATGTACTGTGGTTAGTGGGGAATCTTGAGATATTCTAAATAGCGATGTTGACACGAGATATCCCTTTATTTAGATTCAGCTCTTGTTACCATTGATGGAAAAGTTATTCATTAAATTAATGAAGTTAAATTAAGGAATTGCGCTATAAATAAAAATAGACAAAAAGATGAAGAAAAACTAAGGAAGTATTTGGTATTTTAACTGAAATTAATAAACATGAAGTCCCTAGACATTAATCCAGTTTCCAAACCATAAAACCCAAGTAAAGAAGCCTTAAATGGTTGACATTAATCCAATTTCCAAACCATAAAACCCAAGTAAAAAAGCCTTAAATGGTGACTCGCTTAGTTAGGTACAGTATTCGTCTTTTGGTGGTTTCATTTTTCTTAATTCAATTGATACTGTCCGAGTTTATGGTATTACGGTATACAACATATGAGGGTGGTTTCGAATTTCCTTTCAAGCACTGACAGGATAATTTGGAAGTGTCAAAAATGGATGGCTTGCGTGACTTTCCGCTAATAGACGACATTTTTGGAATGTTTTATGAGATTCTTGTCGATGTGTCTACCTATGGAGTAATCAATGTTCAATAGCGTCGAACCTTTACTTGTCTTCCCGATCTTTATACGTAAAGAAGAAAACACTAGAAACTTAGACACTACTTTAGGAACAAGAGTAACGAAGGGATAAAAACAAATTGAAATCTGACTTTCGAATATTGTATGAAACAGGACAACTGTGAAACGTTAATAAACAGAAATCCAACTTCCGAATATTGTATGAAACAGGACAACTGTGAAACGTTAATAAACAGAAATCCAACTTTCGAATATTGTATGAAACAGGACAACTGTGAAACGTTAACAAACAGAAATCCAACTTTCGAATATTGTATGAAACAGGACAACTGTGAAACGTTAATAAACAGAAATCCAACTTTCGAATATTGTATGAAACAGGACAACTGTAAACGTTAATAAACAGAAATCCAACTTTCGAATGTTGTATGAAACGGGACAACTGTGAAACGTTAATAAACAGAAATCCAACTTTCGAATATTGTATGAAACTAGACAACTGTGAAACGCTAATAAACAGAAGCCCTCCGGTGTTGGCTCAGCGGTAAGTCTGTGGGCTTATAACGCTAATAAACGGGTTTTGATACCCGCGGTGGACAGATAACCCTTTGTGTAGCTTTGCACTTAACGACATATACAAATAAACACGATTACAATAAAACTTAATGTTCGTTCATTAAGCCTGTGAATCATGTGTATAGGTCTTTCACATAATGTCACAATATTGGTTACATTTATCAGCGCCATATTGGACGTTTCATTCTAGCAATCAACAAGAACTCTAAAATAAATAAGATTTGAATTTTTTAGTTTTGTAACCAGCGGTTTCTAGATATGTCTTTCTTTATGCACATCGTCGATATGATTTGTAACGTCACATAATACGATACAATAATAAACATTTGGCCATTTTTACCCGAGATGAATTCAAGCAACATGATGGAGTAAACTATAGATCACGTGAGCTAATGACGTCAGTGCAAGATCTCTGTAGGTACTAAGGCGCCACGAATCGTATCATAATATACAAATAATATATTTTAAGTGTTATTAACCCTGTGTGATAGGCGACACAAGATGTTGTTATACACTATTTGGTTGTATTCTAGTTCACTTACACAACAACAACAACAAAAATCAATTTTTATACTTACTTTCAAATCAGTTAAAGTATTTAATGTTACGCATTGTGGCGACTGCGAAGATATGAAGATCTTGGAGTTAACATAGTTAAGTACACGTCAGCTGTAAGTTATCATAGTTAAGTACACGTCAGCTGTAAGTTAACATAGCTAAGTACACGTCAGCTGTAAGTTAACATAGCTAAGTACACGTCAGCTGTAAGTTAACATAGTTAAGTACACGTCAGCTGTAAGTTAACATAGTTAAGTACACGTCAGCTGTAAGTTAACATAGTTAAGTACACGTCAGCTGTAAGTTAACATAGCTAAGTACACGTCAGCTGTAAGTTAATATAGTTAAGTACACGTCAGCTGTAAGTTGGTTAAGGAAAAAAATAACTTTTAGTTGAAAGGTGCTTCTTGAGTGTCACCAACAAAGTTAATGTTCAATTTAACATTTTAAAGTTATGGCGCCCTAAAAATGAAAACACGAGCACTTTGTTTCATGATTTCCAGTAATGCTGCTTATAGCGGAGCACTTTGTTTCATGATTTCCAGTAATGCTGCTTATAGCGGAGCACTTTGTTTCATGATTTCCAGTAATGCTGCTTATAGCGGAGCACTTTGTTTCATGATTTCCAGTAATGCTGCTTATAGCGGAGCACTTTGTTTCATGATTTCCAGTAATGCTGCTTATAGCGGAGCACTTTGTTTCATGATTTCCAGTAATGTTGCTTATAGCGGAGCACTTTGTTTCATGATTTCCAGTAATGCTGCTTATAGCGGTATTAATCAATAAGTAATTTGGCGAACTCGTCATTTCTTCTAACGGTCACATCTAATCTAGAATAAACAAAGTTTCTAATGAAAGCCTCAGCTGTGAGTACTTAAGACTGACGAGCCGAAATAACATGCTAATGACAGCAATTATAACCCCGAAGCAATTGGCTCTGCCTCTTCGAGAAGCTACTTTGGTGTATCAGTTAAATATAAAACAAGACCGTTTTGCCACTTCTTTGTAAAGCTGTAGATAATAGAGATGTTATTAAGCTGCACCTAACTGGGAGCCTGTGAATCAAGGCTTAACTCCTTCCTTGTTTGGAAAATAAACCGGACACGTTACTGTATCAATAACAATGTAAACATCATTTTTAATGTTTTTTAGTTCCTCACACAGTAACAAAGTATCAATAACAATGTAAACATCATTTTTAATGTTTTTAGTTCCTCACACAGTAACAAAGTATCAATAACAATGTAAACATCATTTTTAATGTTTTTAGTTCCTCACACAGTAACAAAGTATCAATAACAATGTAAACATCATTTTTAATGTTTTTAGTTCCTCACACAGTAACAAATATTTTTATTCAAACGCAGAAATTCGCAACGGGTGATCTGTGACACGCCCGCCATAGGAATCTAACCCAGAATTTTTGCAATAATACATCTTATTTCAACGTTAAACTAAGTAAAAAAAAAAAACTCTAAGTAAAATGATATACAGTATAATCGTCGGAGAGAAAGTCTTGTGTGTATTAATTCTTTATAATCGTCGGAGAGAAAGTCTTGTGTGTATTAATTCTTTATAATCGTCGGAGAGAAAGTCTTGTGTGTATTAATTCTTTATAATCGTCGGAGAGAAAGTCTTGTGTGTAAAGACGCCCGAATCGTAGATCTTGAAGTTGAGACGATTTTTGGCTGTTACAAACATAATGAAAGATACAGCCAAATAACTTACTAATAACAAGTGTATATAACATCAACAAATAAAAAGTCCGCACAGTTTCCAGTCACAATATGTGACCTAATGGTTAGGACGCTCGTCCTGCAATCTGCGGGCAGCGGGATCGAGACCTGTCAACGAATATGCCCACTCTTACAGCTGTGGGGGCGTTATAATGTGACGGTTAATTCCATTATTCGTTTATATATATATAGTAGCTCAACAGTTGGTGATGGGTGTTGTTGACTAGCTGCCTTCGTTCAACTCCCAAAATTAAGAACGGCTAGCGTAACACAACCCTCGTTTCGCGAAATTCAAAAATCCAAAACGTTTACCAAAACATGGGAAATAACTTTGTTTTATTTCGTGTAGTGGTGAAATTAACGTATACTTTAACCTACGTTTTAGTATTTTCAATAAAATGTATTAAAACGCAAGCATCACATATATAATAATATTTTATACAGGGAGTAATTCTGGTAAGAAATTTCCCAGCAAAGTTTTACGTTTTTTGTATACTACTTTGATTAAATTTGATACCGTGAAGGAAAAACTTGCCAAAAACGACGTGACAATAGGCTGTGTCGATTCTTCGTATTTTGCAACCTTGGAGTCAAAACATTGTAGGTTGAGAACTACCTTAACATGACATTTAATAAAAACTTAAAGATTGAAACTTTATCAGCTCGTATTTTCTCTTAATTCTTTTACAATTCGATTAAAGTTACGTAAATTTTAATGTAATTCTACAGGGATATTTTAGTAATCCTGTAAAGTACAGATGTATAAAAAGAACATAAATTTCAGCTTTAAAGATAACTCCTTCTAAAACTACACCCATATAGCGTCTTCGAAAACTCGAATCTGAATGATATACGGTAACCCATAATGAGACGTAGTGTACAAGTTTCTTTAAATAGCGTATTGTTAAAATGCTCGGGGCATTATGTAGCCAAGCTGTGTGGCGGTAAGGGAGCATTTTATGATTTTACTATGGCTTTAACAATACATTGTAGTGCTTAACTTACTATGCGCATTCTTGTGTCTTTTGTTCTTTCTTAAACTGTATTAACGATTACACTTTAACAGTATTTTAATGTTGATGAAACGTTATTGTCAACGGTAACCAGACAACTTCCCTCCCCGCAGCCATATCGTTTTATATTAATATAACTGACTAAAATAGGGGGAAAAAAAACTACAGATATTTCCTGTGTTTCACAGAAGAGTGAATTATCTAAAACTGTTTAAGTTTGAGAAAATAACATAGGTTTCATGTTAAATTGTTTTGAAACTATGCAAAGTTATATAAAAAAAATATCGCTACGGGGGGTAGTTGTCAGGGGGCAAGTGTCTGGGGCAGTTGTCCTTCAACCATTGTGAACTTGGATAAACCTGGTGGTGTAGTTTTTGGTCAGTCACGGTAGTAACAACCATATAAGATGGCCTGGGCGTGACCTAGTGTATTTGAGGGCCCATGGTGCACGTTTTATTGTTTCGAAAAGGTGCTCTGCACGTTTGGCCGTGGAAGTGTTATAAGAGTGACAGTCAAAACCATGCTTTCAGAGACGATAGCGATGCTGTTTGTATCAAGGTTTCCTAAATAAATCCTTGGATGTGAAAATAATTGTCGTCATTAATTCGTGAGTTAAGATTTGAACTTTTAACACTACCCTATACATTTAACATGCCTTGACCGAACATTTCTTAATAATAACTTATATTGGTTCATGTAGATCTAACGACAAATTGAAAATATCGTAATAATTAAACCATTTAAGAATTTCCCCCCCCCCCCCCAAAAAAAAAACAACAAAAAAACATGTATGTAATTCAGCATGTTACTCAGAGTATAAGAGAGAGAAAGCACTGGCGACCTAAAGATGGTTACATTTAGGTTTAGTAACATGTTCCATCTGTTGAGCAATATAAACAGTTCCGTATGTTACCGAGAAAACAAGAAAAAAACACTGGCCACTTATACACAGTTACATTTAGACATGTTCGATGAATCTCTTGTGGTCCTTTCTAACTTGCCGCTTCTGTAAATTGAAGAGCTCACGGTAGGCTTAGTATTAAGAAGGCATCCATACATCACATACCCGGTTTTAGTAACTTATACAAACCTCAGAGGCAAACTGACGTTTTCAATAGCTTTTCGGATATTTTTATCCTCTAAGGGCTACCTATTTCACTCGAGGTACAACAGTACTTGAGCTCATTATATAGAAGGCTGACTAAAGCAAGATCAATACATGCTGTGGGGAAAACGCAGAGCAATACTCCTCTTGAACATGAACAATGTTTTGTTTGAACATCAGTTGGTTCAAAAACTTTTTAGAAAATGGGTACCCGACTGTGAACCAATTTGATTCAGTCTACACTTCAGTGTTTAACACAGGCATTCTTGGTTGTTAGATCACGAGGGTTATATACGACAGCTTAGTGGAGTCATGATTTATACAACAGATCGCTTTTATCCGAGAACAGGAAAAGGAGATGGAGAAATAATAAAACAAATAATACTGAGTTATTCCAGTTCGGATTCTGATGGTGAAATAAATTGTATTTATACTTTCTACTAACGAGATGAATTCTATCGGTCGAGAAAGAAATATGAACGTAATTCTTACCAAAATCCACGTTACTGCCCGTATTGTAGACTTTTTTTAGTAGAGCTTACTAGCGAAATAAAAGCAGAGAGATTTGGAAAGTCTTAAATCACTTAGATATTTCTTCATTCTTACCACAAAAATCTAAATTTATGTTAAAATAAAAAATATATATTTCTCTGTAGAAGGAAGAAATGCTATTTTCTTGTGTGTGTTTTACTTATAGAAAATGTAGACTCCAAGTATATGTGTGAGCTGGTTGTCGATTGAAAATGTGGACTCCAAGTATGTGTGTGCTGGTTGTCGATTGAAAATGTAGACTCCAAGTATATGTGTGCTGGTTGTCGATTGAAAATGTAGACTCCAAGTATGTGTGTGCTGGTTGTCGATTGAAAATGTAGACTCCAAGTATGTGTGAGCTGCTTGTCGATTGAAAATGTAGACTCCAAGTATGTGTGTGCTGGCTGTCGTTTGTTAATTTTCAAAAGGAAAAATAAAGTACAAAATCTTGCTGAAAATTAACTAGAAGAAATAAGGTTCGTTTTGATAGTTAAGTTGGATACGATTTGAAGCTGTTTTTGAAAGAAATAATCAGGTATAGAGACCGACTTAAAGTTATTTTGAAATGGACAAACTACTCGATAAAACAGAAAAAGAGTCAAAGTCTAATCATCTTCTAGTAAACAAATGAATTCTCCGAACTGAACATTAGAAAATAAACTTGTACTTTTTTTATGAAAAAGATCTCGGTATTTGTCATACTCCAGGAACTGAAAAAAATATGTGTAGTTTATAAAAGTATTCTTGGTTCATATATTTTGAGGGTTCGTAACTCAGTTGTAATTACCATAAATGTTCATAACCAAAGCTATGTTACCGTGCGCCATCAACCACCGAAGTCCCTCGTAAACACAAGAATTTGTAATTAATCATAACGTTGTTAAACCAAGTACTCTTAACACAAGGCAATTTTAATTCACAAACGTATTCCTAATCCACTCACTTATAGTTCACAGAAACATTATTGGTTCTGGCACTCGTAGTTTGCACAAGCGTTTTTTGGGCCAGGCACTCGTAGTTTACACAAATGTTTTTTGGGCCAGGCACTCGTAGTTTAGACAAATGTTTTTTGGGCCAGGCAGTTGTGGTTTAACACAAACGTTTTTTGGGCCAGGCACTCGTAGTTTACACAAATGTTTTATGGGCCAGGCACTCGTAGTTTACACAAGCGTTTTTTGGGCCAGGCACTCGTAGTTTACACAAACGTTTTTTGGGCCAGGCACTCGTAGTTTACACAAATGTTTTTTGGGC
>NW_013671199.1:26147-29179 GCF_000517525.1 Limulus polyphemus
TCGTGGTTTACACAAAAAAGTTCTTGGGCCAGGCAGTCGTGGTTTACACAAAAAAGTTCTTGGGCCAGGCAGTTGTGGTTTACACAAAAAAGTTCTTGGGCCAGGCAGTTGTGGTTTACACAAAAAAGTTCTTGGGCCAGGCAGTTGTGGTTTACACAAAAAAGTTCTAGGGCCAGGCAGTTGTGGTTTACACAAAAAGTTCTTGGGCCAGGCAGTTGTACTTCTAGATTCCATTTTAATTCCAGATAATCGCATAACTTTACATTCTGCATGTAAAATGAAATGAGTTTGCTTAAAATCGATAAATTTGTGTTTGTAATATCCTCTGGGTATTTTTTCAAGTTGTATTAAGTACAGAATATTTGTCAAAATTTCTATATCATCATTATTTCTAATCCTCTAAATTCCATTAAACTTCATAAGCACAAATAAGCTTTATCGGGTTCACTTGTCTTAACATATTAATTTAAGATTAAGTAGACAACCAGAGATCCTTAATAACGAAAAATCAGGTCCTTTACATCAAACAAAAAAACACTAAAAACAAAATATTTAGCACTGAAAGGTTTCTAAAGGTTCCAAAGGAATTTATTATAAAAGTCGACTTGAAACCCATCTAATGTTTTAACGATGGGTGTTTCATGGAAAGCGATTGTTATTAATTATTAGATATTTTATGCTGATTTTCTAAAAGTGACTTATCGACGGAATAGTTAATCACTAACAAAGATATGATTTTCAAAAATCATGTTATTTTCATACAATTTGGGTAGAGTAAAAAAGAAAAACGCCTTCTTTGAAGTCTTTCCTGAAAGCTATTGACGGCTTTAATAAACTTTTAATTGTGTAAATATGAAATGTTATATTTTAATTAATTATTTGATTTTATATATTTTCAAAATGTTATCAATCCCAACTTTTTATTGATTTTGTCGTCACTGAAGAAGTCAGAAAAGTCTTCAAATATTTTAGTTGAGATTTTGTTAGTACGTACTGTAACACGTATTAACAACGAGGGCAATAGTACGTACTGTAACATGTATTAATAACGAGGGTAATAGTACGTACTGTAACACGTATTAACAACGAGGGTAATAGTACGTACTGTAACACGTATTAACAACGAGGGTAATAGTACGTACTGTAACATGTATTAACAACGAGGGCAGTAGTACGTACTGTAACACGTATTAACAATGAGGGCAGTAGTACGTACTGTAACACGTATTAACAATGAGGGTAGTAGTACATACTGTAACACGTATTAACAACGAAGGAACAGTGGTTCGTACTGTAACACGTATTAACAACGAAGGAACAGTGGTTTTTATTTGTTTGTCGTGAACCCTACGTTAGGAATGAAGAACAGTTATCAATACTGCGAGAACAGTTTTCCAATTGTTGTTCAAAACTTTAATACATGAAAGGAAAATTTGATTCGTGAATTGTTTCGTGTTTTTGTACGAACGATTTTTAAATCAGCTGCACACACACACACACATAGAACATAATAGTATCGATTTTGTCTTTTATTTGCATATCGAGATTTTCTGTTCTTAACGTCCACTCGGCACATCTCGATTACGTTTCGTTACGTTCAATTTCAATTTTCTTCCAGACATTTTTTCCCTCTCTAATCATAATAATCTTTGTATCAAGCTGTAACTTTAAAAAGATAGATGGAGCCACTTACATTCGTCACCACAATTAATGTTATACAACAGCACTAGGTGGCGGTAATGAGTCTTTATCCATTCACTTCCCCAGCCTTCAGGGAATCCGAACTAACGTTCATTACTTGTTAAATTATTAAAACTACTAAGATAATTCAGGATACTAGATGTCATATCCTAACCTTAACATTAAGATACGACTGGAACTGTGATAATCAAAGAAACGCTGTACGTTTAGCGGCTGCTCATTTATCTCCTGGTGGGTGAATGGTAAATTTAAGGACTTACATCGAAAAAATCCAGAGTTCGATTCCCACGGTGGACAGAGTGTAGATAGCCCAACAACAGCTGCCCATAAAAATGTTAACTTCGTAATTTTACATTATGGTATGTACTTGTTTTTGTAGTCGTGTGTCTCTATGAACTTTACAATGAAACCAAGTTCCAATAATGTAGTAATGTACCTACTCTCGTCCTCGAGACTCCCCCAGTGGGACAACGGTAAGTCTTCGGGTTTACAAAACTAGAGTCAAGGGTTCGATTCCCCGCGGTGGACACAGCAGATAGCTCGATATGGCTTTGCTATAAGAAAACAAATACAAAAGCTCTTCCTTGTGCAATATGCGACTGAAGTGGGTATTCGTATGTATGATTTTAAATTATCATATAAATACAATTGGGTCTGTAACGCCAAGATATAAAGTTTACTTACTAATCTTTATAGTCTTTATGTGGTCTGTTTTTATTCTACATTTATTGTCTTTTTTCTTTATTTAGGAGCAACTTCTTTCTTACAACTGCCTGTAGACCGAAAATGTTATTTAACGAGGGGTTTTGGGGGCCCATAACTGTTTCCCCCTTTTTTATTGTTATTTTACGCGTGAGTCTCGCAGATAAAGGTTAAGTATGGAAGACGTTGTATCCCTACCACTGTGTGTGTGTGTGCAGACATCAGTATCACACGAATTGCTTCTGCGTGATGGCAAGAGTAATCTTACCAATTCGATCCTCTCATCTACAAGTAAGACGTTGTATCCCTACCACTGTGTGTGTGTGTGCAGACATCAGTATCACACGAATTGCTTCTGCGTGATGGCAAGAGTAATCTTACCAATTGATCCTCTCATCTACAAGTAAAATAAATGATTTACTTTTAAAGCAACGTTTTGTTAATTTGTTTTTCTGCACAAAAACAACGCTTTATATTGTTGTATAGACGATGAAGTAAATAATAAGTAACAGCATTATAACAACGTGCGCGTATTTTTTTTTTTAGCGTAACTAGTTAAATACGCGGAAAACTTAATAAAAATCGTTCGTAAAGCGTCAATAAAAATATAAATTTTTATTTTTACTATT
>NW_013671199.1:30162-31108 GCF_000517525.1 Limulus polyphemus
GTTTATATTAAAGTACTACAAAAGTCCAAGATTTAATATGAAAAGAAACAAACAATAAAAACAAACAACAAAAATTTGTGTATGTGATATGACCGATTACAAACAGTTTTGTAAATTCAAATTATTTTATTGGATTACACGACTCCTTGGTCTTATCCGATGACACACTTAGTGTGTGCACCTATTTTTGTGCCTGGACTGGCTTAATGGTTGGAATACTGGGCTATGGGTCGATATGCCACTAAATGTGATTCATGTTGTCAGCTGTGAGCACGTGTCGGCGGAGAGTGCCTTAGAATTCTTACTCTATCTTTGGTCCGCAGTTCAAAATTAGGTACGGCTATGTCTTATCTTTTGGGACCTGGCCACTTAATCCATATACGCACAAGGTGTCGTTCGGTTTAAAATTCCAATTCCGTCATTCGCAACACAGTTAATATTCAGAATATAGAATAGGCCAGCATCTAAATCAAAGTACAGTTCTGGTTGAAACTACCAAACGTTGTATTTTAGATTCAATACGCTCGAATAGCGTAATCTCTACTGGACGCTTTTTGTGAATTTTGTAAAACGAATCCACCTTTAAGCAGGCTGTTCTGTGAATAATCTCATTGTCTATCATATGTGGTAGAAATAGGAGTTGCTCTTTGTGTGGTTAGAACGATACATCCGTGAATATCCTGCAAGTTGTTTGGACGGTGCGAGTTTTAAAATTATAATTAATTCTATTGTTCTAGCTGTGAATATCCTGCAAGTTGTTTGGACGGTGTGAGTTTTAGAATTATAATTAGTTTTACTGTTTTAGCAGTGAATATCCTGCAAGTTGTTTGGACGGTGCGAGTTTTAGAATTATAATTAGTTTTACTGTTTTAGCAGTGAATATCCTGCAAGTTGTTTGGACGGTGCGAGTTTTAAAATTATAATTAATTTTATTGTTCTAGCAGTG
>NW_013671199.1:32108-33753 GCF_000517525.1 Limulus polyphemus
TAATTTTATTGTTCTAGCAGTGAATATCCTGCAAGCTGTTTGGACGGTGCGAGTTTTAAGATTATAATTAATTTTATTGTTCTAGCAGTGAATATCCTGCAAGTTGTTTGGACGGTGCGAGTTTTAAAATGATAATTAGTTTTATTGTTCTAGCTGTGAATATCCTGCAAGTTGTTTGGACGGTGCGAGTTTTAAGATTATAATTAATTCTTTTGTTCTAGCAGTGAATATCCTGCAAGTTGTTTGGACGGTGTGAGTTTTACAATTATAATTAGTTTTATTGTTCTAGCACTTTACATTTTTGTAACTGGTCACTTACTAACTTGACGAAAATTGATCACTTTCAGAAAAACTCATCATGTGAAAAACGTTTTAAATTCGAAGATAGATATAAAAAGTTTATCGAACTGTATTTACACGAATTATGAAAACTGAATAATGCTGACTGAATAATCGCAATAATCCATGCCAATCAATATAGCTATCAATTTATCATTGATAAAGTTTGACTTTCTTTGTGAAAGACTGTAACAATCAATTTACCTTTTTCATGACATTATTATTTTAAAGTGGCGAGTTTCAAGGATTATAACACTAAGAATCGAGTTCTGATATCCGTGGTGGGCACAGCACAGATAGCCCGTTGTGTAGCTTTGTGCTTTAGAACAAACGTTCACGTTTATAAGTTAAAGGGAACAGGATAAAAGTTTTAAGAAATTTATTCAACATATATTTGTATATATATATATATATATATATCAAAGGAAACGAAACATTCTGTACTAAATAAAACCTAAATATTTAATAAACGTCAAACAAGTTAATCACTGTATTCCACAGTAAAACATTCCAAGGAAAGCAGCTTTATGTATCTCTACGGTTTCACTGAGTTCCACTTATTTTTTCTAACCTAAGCACAAAATAGGTAGCACGTAATTTGATGCAAGTAAGAACGTGTACATCTTCTATTTATGGCTAAACCTGACTGGAAGCTAACATCCCGCCCTTTTTAAACGTAGTTTTAGTACGACTTTTATGTCACTGACAACCCCGATAACCACTGGGATATCGCTAACGACCGTGGTTTATTCTTCTAGTTTGCTTTGATACATTTGATGTGAGGTTACGATTCACTTGGGTCAAAGTTCCATTCTCTCCTGGACTCCAGCTTCACTCCTCTCGCCCTGATGAGCTTGAATAAAGAATGATGATAATAAAGACTCCATTCCCCCTTACGTCTTCCACCGGGGAGTGATCCAAAGGTGTTTGTTTGTTCCTAAGAAAGTATAGATTATACCTAATCAGAGCCATCTACGTGATATTCACACATTTACGAATAAATAGCATTCGCCTAACCCTAAAACTCAACCGTTGTCATAAGAATGAACTGAACTTCCTACGAGTATTAAAATAAGCTGTTTCACCTTCTTTGTTGTAAAATATCAAACTATTAAACTTGCAGTATTAGTACGTAAACAGCTGTTTCACCTTCTTTATTGTAAAATATCAAACTGTTAAACTGCAGTATTAGTACGTAAACAGCTGTTTCACCTTCTTTATTGTAAAATATCAAACTGTTAAACTGCAGTATTAGTACGTAAACAGCTGTTTCACCTTCTTTATTATAAAATATCAAACTGTTAAA
>NW_013671199.1:34428-39250 GCF_000517525.1 Limulus polyphemus
ATAAATTATTTCAGAGAACACCTAGCAATCTACATGTATAAGTTATTTCAGAGAACACCTAGCAATCTACATGTATAAGTTATTTCAGAGAACACCTAGCAATCTACATGTATAAGTTATTTCAGAGAACACCTAGCAATCTACATGTATAAGTATGAGAAAACCGTTAAGATATTATTACTTTTATATTACTTAGTAATCTTCTTCAAAAGTGACTTGAACAGAGCATTGCAAATGTTAGTTATCGCCCCCCCCTCAAAACAACAACAACAACAACACAAAAAACGAGCTCCACACTTTAGGCTTGTAGGTGCATTATAAACGTGACGGTTAAATCCCACTCTTTGGTCAGATAACAACAGCCCACGAGTTGGCGGCGGGCGTTTTGACTATCTGTCTTCCATTTTAGTTTATTAGTTCAAAGTTAGGAACGGCTAGTGCTCTGTGCGAATATCCGAAAAACAAACAAGCGAAGAAAACCGATTTCAAGTGTTCTCAGAGGGCTTGTAGAATACCCATATTTGACTGGCGTTAATTGGTATGTCCCTTGGTGGAAGGACAGTGATAAGTTTACGGTATTACAACACTAAAATCCGGGGTTCGATTACCCCACGGTGGCCACAGCAAATAGTCAAATGTTGCTTTGCTCTAAAACAAGCAATTATTTGGCTTTTACAGTAGTAAGTATACAAACGTATTTTACAAAAGTAAAACAAAAATTAGAAGTTAACAAAAAATGTGATTCTAACTTGACACATAAAATATATTTAACATTAAAATGTATGTCGTGACTTTTGTGACAAAAAACAACAAGTAGATCTACAACGATTTTGACAATGTTGGAAAATGAAGGCATGTTACGATAGGCCCTTCCAGCTTCTAATGAATTCTTCTACGAAGAGAAATAAAAAAAAAAAATAAGCGTCTATGTCATACCTTGTGTGAGGATGTCGTGCAAGTCCAATAGCGTTGGACAGCACGCGAGCTACAGACAATCGCGTGTAATTCAACTTGGACGCTGTATATCATTAAATGCAAGCTGGCACTAAACTGTTCCACTTTGTGACGCTATCATTTATCCGGTTACACAGGAGAATGTCCCGGCTAAGATTTTAGGAAGGTTTCAACTAATGTTGTGGTTATAATAAAACTTATACCGGGTGTAAACATATTTATCTATCGTTATGTCCGGCTGAGTGTTGGTCTTTTAAATGAGCGTATAATTATAAACGACTTATTTTAACATTTAAAGAATCATGGTTGGAGTAGCTATTCAAATAAAGCAAGTGATTTTATCAATGTTTACTTTATCTGATCGGATGACTTTTACTTCATTTTGGCTGTAATTGACATATTTAGGCTATGAATTGTGATCCAGCTGTTTCTATCAGAAGTTACTTCCTACAAACAATATCAGGACTGTGATTGTCACTCTAATAGTGGGGACCTATAACTACAATATTGTTTACAGAAAGTAGCTACATTCATAGTCCTTAATAGTGGGGACCTATAACTACCTTTCTGTAAACAATATTAGGACTATGAATGTGGCTAGTAGTTATAGGTCCCCACTATTACTTTCTGTAAACAATATTAGGACTGTGAATGTAGCTAGTAGTTATAGTTCCCCACTATTACTTTCTGTAAACAATATTAGGACTATGAATGTAGCTAGTTATAGGTCCCCACTATTACTTTATGTAAACAACATTAGGACTATGAATGTAGCTAGTAGTTATAGGCCCCCCACTATCACTTTCTGTAAACAATATTAGGACTATGAATGTAGCTAGTAGTTATAGGTCTCCACTATCACTTTCTGTAAACAATATTAGGACTATGAATGTAGCTAGTAGTTATAGGTCCCCACTATTACTTTCTGTAAACAATATTAGGACTATGAATGTAGCTAGTAGTTATAGGTCCCCACTATTACTTATAATGATTATAAGTCCAGGTTCACGAACAAATCATTTTTTCCAATTTAAATAATTTTACCTTATTACCGAATCTTTGATTCGGAAACTGATGGTCATGTTGGCAAACACTTTTGAGAAACAGGGAACACGTACATATGATTAAACATTACTATTTCCCCTTGATGAGGTCCGAGTGCTGACCAGTGGTCATCGTGTCATAACGTGTACTTGTGGGTTACAGTTACTTTCCCTCGTGTAATGGGTGATGTGAATAGTTGACTTCCTTCTGGTCTTATCATCTAAAATTAAGAAAATTAGAAACGGCTAGAGCGGGAAGCCCTCTAGTGGCTTTTTCGCGAAATTCAGCTAGAGCCGGAAGCCCTCTAGTGGCTTTTTCGCGAAATTCAACAATTTTCTTGAGTTCGGAATTATGAAACATTCTTATTAAACATTTATATAATGAACGTTTGCTACTCAGTTTCATAATGTAACTAATACCAATTATGTTTTCATAGTTTTTTTTATTTATTTCTTTTTTTTAGCGTAATAATTGGTTTTAAAGTATTGTTTAAAATGTATATTGATATTTGGTTGTATATAGATTTTCTTATACTTTTGATTTAGTCGCTAGTATTTTTGTCCGTTAGATCTATACAAATTCATTTCAAAGCCAAGATCGATGCATGGTTAACAGTGGAAAAAAATTCAAATTTCAACAGAGATAAAAAAACATAGTAACTGAATTCGTTTTCAGTCTTTTGTTTTCCGAATTCTTTAAATGTTTTAGCAGCTACAAAATCCTAAATAATCATTTCTGATCTTCAACTTTAAATCGTATAGAATAATCTAGAACAGTTAAGAGTACAAACGTTGTGATCTATACGATCTATACGATCTCTTTTTTTATGTGAACACTTCCTTTCCACTAGTATTTAAAATCTCACAGATTATTTAAACTTCTGGTATGAAAATGTTTTTTACACGCGAATACATTAACGAAATGAATTCAAATTTTGAATCAATAATAATTATTTTTTAAAGAACAATAAAGTTCAACTTAGGATTAAATTTATCCCTGCTAATCGAAATATTAACACGCTTGATTTTCCAAAGGGGGCGATAACTAACACCTTGCAATGCTCTGTTCAAGTTGAAGAAGGGAACTAAGTAAGGGGCGATAACTAACACATTGCAATGCTCTGTTCAAGTTGAAGAAGGGAACTAAGTCAGGGACGATAACTAACACTTTGCAATGCTCTGTTCAAGTTGAAGAAGGGAACTAAGTCAGGGACGATAACTAACACCTTGCAATGCTCTGTTCAAGTTGAAGAAGGGAACTAAGTCAGGGACGATAACTAACACTCTGTTCAAGTTGAAGAAGGGAACTAAGTCAGGGACGATAACTAACGCTCTGTTCAAGTTGAAGAAGGGAACTAAGTCAGGGACGATAACTAACACTCTGTTCAAGTTGAAGAAGGGAACTAAGTAAGGGACGATAACTAACACTCTGTTCAAGTTGAAGAAGGGAACTAAGTAGTATAAAACTAATAATATCTTAATTGTCGTCTTATAACTCTATAATTATACATGTAAGTTGCTAGGCGTTCTCTGAAATAACTCCTTATGGCCAGGAGGTGGTTAGGGCGCTCGACTCGCAATTTGCGGGTTGGAATCCCCGTCACACCAAACATGCTCCCCCTTCCAGCCGCGGGGGCGCTATAATGTAGCCCAGTAGTTGGTGGTGGGTGGTGATGACTAGCTGCCTTCCCTCTAGTCTTACACTGCTAAGTTAGGGACGGCTAGCGCAGATAGCCCTCGTGTAGCTTTGCGCGAAATTTGAAAACGAACAAAACCAAGGACTGTTTTAAAACACATAGTGAGTATGCAGTCTGAAAGATACAATATTTTTATTTACAGTAAATAATCACACTTATAATTAAGGAAAAGGTAGGGCTAGCTTCGGTTGATTTAAGATGAACTTCAGATTATTAACCGCTAAAATTCACGGACATACAACGCTAAATTCCGGAGTTTAATTCCTTCGGTGGACAGAGCGAAGAAAGCCCATTGTGTAGCGTTGAATTCATTAAACAGACAAACAACCAGCTCTTGGCACAATGCCAGAGTTACGCGCTTAAAAGCGACGCCACACTGTTAACATATTGTAAAATACAACGCATGTATTTGTCAGTCTTATCGGTGTATATTTATTTACATATATTTTGGTGGATATCCACCTAGTGGTGGATTCCAAATAATTCTTTGCTCAGCAAGGGTAACTAGAAACATCAATAAGAGAGCAAGATGTATGATGTAGAATAAACATTCAAATTTACAACCAAACACATCTATATTGTATCTATGGTTACACACACGTTGAAAAAGTAAACTTTTCATTGTTGCCCTATATTCGTTAAAAAAAAAACAACAGATTGTTAACCAAAGTCAAGTTTGTGTGTTTGTAGTTAAGCACAAAGCTACACAATGGGCTATCTGTACTCTGCCCACCACGAGTATCGAAACCCGGTTTCTGGCGTTTTGTAAGTCTGCAGACGCTGTGCCACTGGGGCCCCAAAGTTAAGTAGGAAAACAAAATAGAGCAATTTATTGAAACTTTATGAATTATTCTACCAAGGAAACTAACTCTTAGTAGAGTTTTAGAATGATCTGAAGATGCGTCACTGATGAGACACACCAAGGTATCCAACAATGTTTAAAGATGCTTCGCTGATGACGACACACCAAGGTATCCAACAATGTTTAAAGATGAGTTGCTGATGACGACACACCAAGGTATCCAAGAAGGTTTAAAGATGCGTCGCTGATGACGACACACCAAGGTATCCAACAATGTTTAAAGATGAGTTGCTGATGACGACACACCAAGGTATCCAAGAAGGTTT
>NW_013671199.1:40134-43949 GCF_000517525.1 Limulus polyphemus
CATCTTTAAACATTGTTGGATAATCTTTAAACATTGTTGGATATCTTGGTGTGTAGTTATTAGCGACGCATCTTTAAACATTGTTGGATACCTTGGTGTCCTTGGTGTGTCGTCATCAGCGACGCCAACCTTGGTGTGTCGTCATCAGCAACACATATTTAAACATTGTTGGAATCCAACAATGTTTAAAGATGTGTCGCTGATGACTACACACCAATATATCCAACAATGTTTAAAGATGCGTCGCTGATGACGACACACCAAGGTATCCAACAAGGCTTAAAGATGTGTTCCTGATGACTACACACCAAGATATCCAACAAGGCTTAAAGATGTGTTCCTGATGACTACACACCAAGATATCCAACAATGTTTAAAGATAAGTTGCTGATGAGTATACACCAAGGTATCCAACAACGTTTAAAGATGTGTCGCCGATGACTACACACCAATATATCCAACAATGTTTAAAGATGCGTCGCTAATAACTACACACCAAGATATCCAACAATGTTTGTATGCACGTTTTACATTTATATAAAAATTAATCGCCACACGATGACAGAATGTGAATTTTCTGGTAAAGATAATTTTGTATCGTTATTGGATGTGAAGAAAAGTAAGATTTCTCGAGTCTAGCGATTACTGTTCTAAATAAAGAGAATTGGGCCTCCTTTAAGGTAGTACTTTCATCTGATGAAGATTTTTATGCTAGCCCATTTTGTAGCTTTGGGATTAATTACAAATCAAACAAACAATTGTTCATTAACGAGTTTAAAATCAGAGGTGTGGAACGAAACAGCGATTCCTCTGTCTAGTGAATAGAGTGCTCGAATTGTCATTTGGAAGGTTCATGGTTCGGTACCCGTTCACGCAAAAACGTGCTCCGCACTTTGGGATCGTGGTTGTTATTGGAGTTACAGTCAAATCACAATTTTCGTACAGACAAAAGTATCCCAAGAGTTGCCGATGTGTGTTTTTGACTAACTGTCTTCCTTCTAGTTTATCAGCTCAAAATTAGAGAAGGCGATGCGCAAATATTCCCCGTGTGGTATTCAAAGAAACGATCTAACTAACGCCTTTTAATCTATAATTAACGTAATATCCTGCAGTTCATTACGTTAACATAAAGTTTGGAATTATCTGGACTTAGAGTACTGACCCTGATAATAGGCTTTTCAATCATATTCGCCTGAATGGTAAGCGACAATCGCTTTTCATGTGTGTTGATGGAAGTGAATTAACAGTAATAAAGTTAACGTAAATTTAAATATACTTGCGTTGAGTGATTACTGGTGGTTCTAACTGTAATAATAGGTAATTCATATTAATATTAGTGTGCTGTAATTAATATTAGTGTAAGTCACGAATACTCTGAATGATTTTAGATGTATGAATAATTATGGGCTATCTGAGCGCTACCCACCACGGGTATCGAAACCAGGATTCTTGCGTTGTAAGTACGCAAACATACCGCTGTGCCAATTGTTATTTCAATATAGTCAACACTTGGCTTAATACGGGTGGCGTTATTTCAATATAGTCAACACTTGGCTTAATACGCGTGGCGTTATTACAATATAGTCAACATTTGGCTTAATACGCGTGGCGTTATTTCAATATAGTCAACACTTGGCTTAATACGCGTGGCGTTATTTCAATATAGTCAACATTTGGCTTAATACGCGTGGCGTTATTTCAATAGTCAACATTTGGCTTAATTACGCCACGCGTATTAAGCCAAGTGTTGACTATATTGAAATAACGCCACGCGTATTAAGCCAAGTGTTGACTATATTGAAATAACGCCACGCGTATTAAGCCAAATGTTGACTATATTGAAATAACGTCACGCGTATTAAGCCAAGTGTTGACTATATTGAAATAACGCCGCGCGTATTAAGCCAAGTGTTGACTATATTGAAATAACGCCACGCGTATTAAGCCAAGTGTTGACTATATTGAAATAACGCCACGCGTATTAAGCCAAATGTTGACTATATTGTAATAACGCCACGCGTATTAAGCCAAATGTTGACTATATTGTAATAACGCCACGCGTATTAAGCCAAATGTTGACTATATTGTAATAACGCCACGCGTATTAAGCCAAATGTTGACTATATACAGCTGAGGCATTAAATACTAGAAGCTGGAGGATAAAGTTGGATCGATTTGTTAATTCAGTCCAGAAGTTTCGACCACTTGAAGTCGCAACCCTTAAGCAAAATAATTCATTCTTCAATTTTCCACGTCTCCACTAGTTCATTAGCAGACATTAAACTAACCTTCTGTCAGGGTATTTCCATGGAACTATTAACAAACATTCCAAAGTTGTTCCTAATCCGTACGGATAGCGTAACAATTGTTTCCGCACTGTATTTTATTAACTTAATTATACCCAAGATCTAAATTAATTACGGTTTCTTAAAAAAAAAAAAACCACACCCTAAAACCCACAAGTAATAAATTTGCTTTAATTAATTTTTGAATCATTTTTAACAGGATAGATAAAATTATTTATTATGAGCAACTTATGTTCTGTTTTTTTTTTTAGTTTTCTGAATTCATTTGGAATAAATTAAGATTTCCATAAAACCAACCATAGCACATTCTGTGCTCTGGGCAGAAGTAGTTTCGAAACCTGATTTTTAACATTATAAGCCTTCACATTTATCAGTGAACCAACAGGGGGGTATAAAGTGATTACAAATGAAGTTTAAAAGATTGTAGAGGGCCAGCAAGAGAAGATTGCCTTTGAAGGATATTTTAAAAGTCGAACTTTTTGATAGTCAGTACACAGATGAAATAACACATACGCATATGTCAGTTACATTGCGTGCCATCGCAGAAGAAGCCACGAAACTACTGCCAAAATTCCACAATGCTATTCTGCCAGTGCATTTATATAGTCATGTTGGTAAGCCATATAGATCCAAAGGATATGACACTCTGAAGAAGGGGGGGCGTACAATGATCTACATAGAAAGAGAGAAAACCGCGTAGCGAAACACTTAGGATAGCAACAGACCCTGAAACCATACCCCCAAGCAAACAGAAAGCAACCGCAATAATCTACGAGATGACAACTATGGTTACGAAAGAGAACCCACTAACCCACTAAATACATGTTAGATATATCTATTAGTGCTGTTAATAACATAACAAACGGTGGCTTGCAAAAAAAAAATGTATCTGTTTCCAGATACATTTCTGAATCAACGGTTTCTTTCATGAGAAATACGGTCGAATAAACTAGCAATCCTTTTTAATCAAATACCTATTTAGAGTCTGATGCAGTTCCAATAGTTCCTCTCTAATGAATAAACTAGCAATTCTTTTTAATCAAATACCTGTTTAGAGTCTGATGCAGTTCCAATAGTTCCTCTCTAATTGTGGCCTTCGAAACTAACGCCAGTCTTTAGTAGAGAGTCTGTGAAGACAAACGTCAGTGTGTGTGTGACCTAAAGTTGACCTCTTTTCTTCGTAGAAACTTGTTACAATCAAAATTGCGGTGCCAGCCAATAGGGCGTAATCATGGTTACTATGTATTTTGACTGTGGTCATCGTAATTACATTGAAAGATGTCATAGATCATCGTAATTACATTAAAATATTTCTACCTATTGCATACCATCTCATATTTTATCGTCAACTATCAGGTTATTGTACAAACGGCTTTGCTTTTCATTTTCATAAATAAACATTGGATATTAATGGACATTCGTCAACTATCAGGTTATTGTACAAACGGCTTTGCTTTTCATTTTCATAAATAAACATTGGATATTAATGGACATTCGTCAACTATCAGG
>NW_013671199.1:44634-46034 GCF_000517525.1 Limulus polyphemus
ATTGAAAGATTTCATGGGTCATTATAATTACATTGAAAGATTTCATGGTCATCGTAATTACATTGAAAGATTTCATAGGTCATCGTAATTACATTAAAAGATTTCATAGGTCATCGTAATTACATTAAAATATTTCATAGGTTATCGTAATTACATTGAAAGATTTCACAGGTTATCGTAATTACATTGAAAGATTTCATAGGTCATCGTAATTACATTAAAATATTTCTACCTCTTGCATACCATCTCATATTTTATCGTCAACTATCAGGTTATTGTACAAACGGCTTTGCTTTTCATTTTCATAAATAAACATTGGATATTAATGGACATTCGTCAACTATCAGGTTATTGTACAATCGGCTTTGCTTTTCATTTTCATAAATAAACATTGGATATTAATGGACATTTTTTATCGTCAACTATCAGGTTATTGTACAAACGGCTTTGCTTTACATTTTCATAAATAAACATCGGATATTAATGGACATTTTTTCTCGTAATCTCAAGTTAGCCAATCCTCTGATTCGGATATATTATATTTTAAATACTATTATTAATACGTTGCTTCTTCTATTTTATGTCGATGAATAGATGGAAATCAAGAAGCGATGATTTCTTAAGATATTGTTTTTTTTTGGAAACTGTCTTTTTTTTAGTGATTTAAACTTGAGGGTATTATGGGAATTTTTTGAGTAATTAAGTTCTTTAACTTATCATGCCTGACCCTTTATGCTAAAAAATGACTAATCTATATAATTAAAAGAGTAACGTGGAAAGTTTTTTTGAACTTCATTAAACTCTTCAAAAACGAATTCCCCCGCTGGGGCAGCGGTAAGTCTATAGACTTGCAACGCTAAAACTTGGTGTTCGATACCCAGCGGTGAACACAGTAGATAGCCCACTGTGGCTTTGCTATCAAAGAAAAATGAAATTAGGAGTAGGGAAGTACTGGTGACGTCACCATATGAGTGAGGGAAGCGTCAGTGTAGATAGTACTATAAATTGCAAAGGGGATGAATCTGTCACCCCTCGGAGCCCCATCCCAGACAGCAGTGTTTATGTGTTAAGATTTTGTGTGTTAATTTCTTCCTTTGTTTACAGACACTTAGGGTACTGGTAACGTCACCCTGTAGAGTTTTAATATTTGCTCCCGATACCCAGGTTTTGAAAGTTTCGCTAGATCTGATGTTTCTTTTTAGATAAGTCTTTGGTGTTTCTTTTTAGATAAGTCTTTGGTGTTTCTTCTTAGATAAGTCTTTGGTGTTTCTTTTTAGATATGTCTTTGGTGTTTCTTATTAGATAAGTCTTTGGTGTTTCTTCTTAGATAAGTCTTTGGTGTTTCTTTTTAGATATGTCTTTGGTGTTTCTTCTTAGATAAGTCTTTGGTGTTTCTTCTT
>NW_013671199.1:46876-51402 GCF_000517525.1 Limulus polyphemus
GTTTAACCACTGGGCCCGGCACGGCCAGGTGGTTAGGGCGCTTGACTCACAATCTGAGGGTCGTGGGTTCGAAACCTCATCCCACCAAACATGCTCACTCTGTCAGTCGGGGGGGGGGGGGTTATAGTGTGACAGTCAATCCCACTATTCGTAGGTAAAAGAGTAGCCCAAGAGTTGGTGGTGGGTGGTGATAACTAGCTGCCTTTCTCTAGTCTATCACTGCTAAATTAGGAACGGTTAGTGCAGATAGCCCTCGTGTAGCTTTGCACGAAATTCAAAACCAAGGTTTAACCTCGTAGTCATTGAGACGCCCCATACGGCCATCAGATTCGTTTAGAACTCTATACACCTAACCTTATATGTGAGTAGTCTAAGCAGGTGACTTAAGTATTTTAATTACTTTAAATACATAGCTCTGCCGTTACATTTTATAAACTTTGTGCTATCAAATACAAAACACCACAATCAAAAAACAAAACTTCGTACAAGAAGTGCGAGCCCCCCCCCCTAGTATTTAATTAAATTATCATAAGTTTATTTTGTTTGTTCGTGGTTAAGCACAAAGCTGCACAATGAGCTATCTGTGCTCTGCTCACCACGGGTATCGAAATTAGGTTTCTAGAGTTGTAAGTCCGCAGAAATGCTGCTCTACCACTGGTGGGTGAAAGACATTGATTTTGTAACACTAAAACGCTTTCTGAATATCGATTCATATCTGTAGATTTTCAGTGATAGAGAATTTGAAAAACGTTGATGAAATTATATAATTTATTTTTAGGCACAGTAATATTGCTAAGTCGAACATTTGTAAGTAGAATGTGATTACGATGAAGCTGGAAATACGATCCGTTTCGCATTCTTTAAACTACTGTTTAAATACTAATTAAGTTAGTATAAGTGCATAAGAATAATTATCAATTGATAATAAATAGAATAAAAAGATGTAGAATTAGGCTTGAGCTTGTGGTATTGAATACAATGACCGTAAATGGGATCTTGTAATTTGAGTCGTATTACATCACCGCTAATATCGACCCTTTGTACTGTTTAATGATGCTGATGTCGCTTGATTCACTCAAAGACCTTGATCATTAGACTTTAACGCTATTTTTAGAATTGTTAGTCTTTTGTGTATTCAGTCGTCCCGAAGCGTTGAATGTTGGCTTAACTAAATCCCAACATTTAAAAAGTGCTTATTCAATTAGTGATCAAAGACCGCCATTTCAATAAGGGAATGACTTTAAAGGCTCCAAAATAATTTATCTTTCTTAAAAGAGAAGTAAAATCACTTGGCTTTGTTAGATTTTCTTCCTCATCACTGACTATAGAGGCGGGAACATGTGTTCACTGGAGCGGTTTTATTCATAGCTAACGAACTCAATTTTTCTTCTCTGGAACTGATGAGCGAATGATCCCATTGGAAAACGTTAGATACTTCAACCATTGAATTATTAAGTTACTCGCGGGCAACAATCATTACAAAAATTATTTCAATGATTCTTTGACTGCTAGATGGTTATATTAAAATCATTTTTCTTCCCAAAACTTTTTTTTTTTTTCAGTGGACTACAACTAGGAAAAGTTAAAACTTTAGTAAATTTTATAAAGGAAATTATTCGCCTGGATCAAAAACAACCTGTAGTTGTCGTTCACAATCAAGTTGACGATCATAAGAAACAGAGCAGTCAAAGCATTAGCTCATCTCCGAACGATATACATTTAAATACTAATGCTACAAAAACAATAAATGCTCATCATACCCTTGGGTATTTAACGAACATGTTGAGGATACGCGAATGTTTAAATGTTTTCAGTTTGCATCACGAATCACATTAATTGTGTTTGTAAGTTATCTTGAGAGACAAACTGCCTTCCAGTGATGAAGATGTGTAACTCTAAAAATCGGGTTTCGACACCAATAGTGGGCACAGTATAGAGCCCATTGCGTAGCTTTGTGCTTAATAAGAAACAGACAAATGAAACAGCTAATAAGAAGCATATTCAGGATATTAGAGCCATTGTGTAGCTTTGTGCTTAATAAGAAACAGACAAATGAAACAGCTAATAAGAAGCATATTCAGGATTCTAGAGCCATTGTGTAGCTTTGTGCTTAATAAGGAACAGACAAATAAGAACAGCTAATAAAAAGCATATTCCGAATTCTAGAACCATTGTGTAGCTTTGTGCTTAATAAGGGACGGGCAAATAAAAACAGCTAATAAGAAGCATATTCAGGATTCTAGAGCCATTGTGTAGCTTTGTGCTTAATAAGGAACAGAAAAATAAAAACAGCTAATAAGAAGCATATTCAGGATTCTAGAACCATTGTGTAGCTTTGTGCTTAATAAGGAACAGACAAATAAAACCAGCTAATAAGAAGCATATTCAGGATTCTAGAACCATTGTGTGTAGCTTTGTGCTTAATAAGGAACACACAAATAAAACCAGCTAATAAGAAGAATATTCAGGATTCTAGAACCATTGTGTAGCTTTGTGCTTAATAAGGAACAGACAAATAAAACCAACTAATAAGAAGAATATTCAGGATTCTAGAACCATTGTGTAGCTTTGTGCTTAATAAGAAACAGACAAATAAAACCAGCTAATAAGAAGCATATTCAAAATTCTAGAACCATTGTGTAGCTTTGTGCTTAATAAGGAACAGACAAATAAAACCAGCTAATAAGAAGAATATTCAGGATTCTAGAACTGAACATTTCTGTAGTTGACTTTTTTCTAAGAAAAAATAAGACATATGTGTATATATTTCACTGTATTATGAGTATACTGATTGTTAAAATTCATTAGCATGACACTTTATAATCTAAACCTCATTAGAAGATAATGAACAGCACGAGCTCGAAACGAGGCACGCTGTAATTCAGATAAAATAATGCACCTCTGTGACTATCCTCTACTGGATTAGCAGTGAGTCTGGAGATTTTTAACGCTAAATATCTGGCTTCGATACTTGAGATGGGCGGAGCGTAGATATCCCATTTGTAGCTTCGTGCTTAACAAAAACAGAGGTGCTTAACAACAATAACAACAAAGACAAACAGTCTGTGAATTAAACTGTTACATCTTACTACTTGGAAAATTCAAAAATATATATATATTTATTCAGTAACTTGATTAATGAAAACATAATGCAACCATATTAATTAATTATTATTTTTTCATTGCAACAATGCTGTAAAGTTGTGTGTTATGAAGTCCTTGGAGTATAATGTGAGGAGCAAGTGGTATTTGGAACTACTTTTGTGTATTCATACATACATTTGTAATATTTGCACTCAGTTACAAGTTTAGTTACAAAATTACAATAACAAAGTTATAATTAACTCTGTTTTTACCTTATATATAGATAAATTTACCTTTTAAATGCCCCCTAGTGGCACAGCGGTATGTCTGCGGACTTACAACGCTAGAAATCGGGTTTTGATACTCGTGGTGGGAAGAGCACAGATAGTCTATTGTGTAGCTTTGTGCATAATTAAAAAAACAATCAAACCTTTTAAATATAACAATTGAAATAACCGTCAGTGGGGTTAACTGATTTAGGTTAGGCCTAAATTTACGTAATAGGTGCAAATGAGAATTAAACATTCTCTTTGTAATAGGAAAGCCTGGGCTTATTTAATATATGGAAAAAAAAATGTCATTTAAACCAATCAGTAAAACCACAAGAATAAAATAATAAATAAAAAAAACACATTATAAACAAGAGGATAAATAAGTCAGCTGATAGAATAAAGAAGCAACTGAATCACGTTTCAAACCTATCTCCGTAATGCGAAACATAGATTTAACGATTACAATTTTTTTTCTAGATATCTCTCATGCGAGGTTTTCAGTTGGTATACATTACACGACGTTCATTGAATGTATTCTATAGTGAAAATACATTCGGGAAGCCATGTTAGATAATGTATGTTACATATGCTTTTGTTTACAGGTTTAAAAATTTTGAAGCAGAGTTTATTATGTGATTTCTGTCTCTTTTTGTCAAAAAACTAAATATAAGGTTTATTCTAACATCAGTAAACTAATTGTAAAGATTTTTCTCTGAACAAGAATTTAGTACTTATTAAACCGAGAAGTTTCTTTACACGTGTTTACTGAAGAAGAAAAAATATAGTCACGTGGACAAATTTTATTTTTCGTTGTTTGTTTGTAGTTAAGGACAAAACTAAACAATGGACCATCGAAACCCGGTTTCTAGCGATGTAAGTCCGCAGACATACCGTTGGGCCACTGTAGGGGGGCCAAATTTTATTAATTATAAGTATGACGCACGAAATGACCCTGGCCCGGTATGGCCAGGTGGTTAGGGCGCTCGACTCGCAGGCTGCAGGTCGCGGGTTCTAATCCCCGTCGCACCAAATATGCTCGCCCATTCAGCCTTGGGGGCGTTATAATGTGACGGTCAATCCCACCATTCGTTGTTAAAAGAGTAGCCCAAGAGTAGGCGGTGGGTGGTGATTACTAGCTGCCTTCCCTCTAGTCTTACACTGCTAAATTAG
>NW_013671199.1:52322-53377 GCF_000517525.1 Limulus polyphemus
AGTCGAGGGCCCTAACTACCTGGCCATGCCCCCCCCCCCACCACCACAGATATTATATACACTTCACCATTATAAAGGGCCTAGTGGTATCTTTTAGGTTTGTTGGCCCAAGTTGTGCTGATGAGCCCTAGCTGAAACTGCAGTCTACAGCAGAAGGTACCTTCAATCAAGGAGAGCATTAGGTCTCGACATCATAGTTTCTCTTTTCATCTCTAGACCAGAGGCTCTGGGGGTAAATAAAATAAATCTTTAACATATACATTTATACAATTCTCTGAATTGATTTAACAGCGCGTTATTTACCATCAAAGTCACTGTGTATTCATGAACGGTATCGTTTTCGTGAAAAGATGAGAAATGCGCGCCAATAGGCGTTTTAAAGTCGGGATTTGCATACTCGCGAAAATGATTGTACATCTAAGTATGCGAGAGAGAGAGAGATTTGTGTGTAACATGTTTTACATTTGTCGAGCATCCTTACAGTCTTATTTTACGTGTTAGTTGAGTACCACTAGCGCTCACTTTACACGTAAATATCTATCTTATTTTACGTGTTAGTTGAGTACCACCAGCGCTCACTTTACACGTAAATATCTATCTTATTTTACGTGTTAGTTGAGTACCACCAGCGCTCACTTTACACGTAAATATCTTTTCTACGTTTTCCAATAATTCAATACTAATACGGTTTCTACGGCTGATTGCATCAGAAACAAAAGACATGTAGAAGTATATAGTTCAAAAGTCAATTGTTGGCTTAAACTAATATTTTGATGTTACCAGTGCTTTGTGAAGTTGTTGGTTGGTTTAAAGAGAGATGTTGTGCGCATGCGAACTGGAGGTAGGCAACAGAATATCTTAGAGCAAAGGTATGATAAGAGATATTGTGAATGTCAGTGAAGAGAAGATGGGGTAGAGGCCAGATCTATACTTTGATTTGCAACTTCGTCTCCCAATGGGAAAGCAGTAAATTTACAGATTTATAGCGCTAATACCTGTGGTTTGATTCGTGGTAAACACAGTAGATAGATCAATGTGGCATCATTGTGGCTTTG
>NW_013671199.1:54057-57288 GCF_000517525.1 Limulus polyphemus
CTAATATACTGAGAATACGGTGAAACTAGTCTGCTACGGTTAAAGAATAAATTAGGCCTCATAGAGTATAATGGTGGAAGAAAACGAGTAATTTGTATGGTTTTGATATATTAATCCTTTACACACCACAAATAACCTAATATACTGAGAATACGGTGAAACTAGTCTGCTACGGTTAAAGAATAAAGAAGGCCTCATAGAGTATAATGGTGGAAGAAAACGAGTAATTTGTATGGTTTTGATATATTAATCCTTTACACACCACAAATAACCTAATATACTGAGAATACGGTGAAACTAGTCTGCTACGGTTAAAGAATAAATTAGGCCTCATAGAGTATAATGGTGGAAGAAAACGAGTAATTTGTATGGTTTTGATATATTAGTCCTTTACACACCACAAATAACATAAAATACTGAGAATACGGTGAAACTAGTCTGCTACGGTTAAAGAATAAATTAGGCCTCATAGAGTATAATGGTGGAAGAAAACGAGTAATTTGTATGGTTTTGATATATTAGTCCTTTACACACCACATATAACATAAAATACTGAGAATACGGTGAAACTAGTCTGCTACGGTTAAAGAATCAATTAGGCCTCATAGAGTATAATGGTGGAAAAAAACGAGTAATTTGTGTGGTTTTGATATATTAGTCCTTTACACACCACAAATAACCTAAAATACTGAGAATACGGTGAAACTAGTCTGCTACGGTTAAAGAATAAACTAGGCCTCTTCGTTGTCTTATCTTCTTTTACATTCACGTTTTGGCAAGGAAATTAAATATATAAATAACTACAAAGTTCGCTAAATAATAATGGATAATTAACTGTGACGATATGTCACACGTTATACTACAGTATCTTATGTTATTTGTGGTGAGTAACTGACTATAATATTGTTAAAATACATGTTACAGTTGGTTTAAAGTAAAACGATGCATGTGAAAATCTTCAACCTTCATCAGTTATGCATTATGGAACATCAGTTTCGGAGCACGTTATGCTCTGAGTTTTATGCTGGAGAAACATAGTGTGCGTAAAGAACTAAATGTTTGTTTTTGGAATTTCGTCCAAAGCTATTTCAGAGCTATTGGCGCTGATCGTCCCTAATTTAGAAGTGGCATACTAATTATAGGAAAGGCAGTTAGTCAACCCCACACACTACCAACTCTTGGGCTACTCTTTTACCAACGAAAAGTAGGATTGACCGTCACATCATAGCGCCTCAACGACTGAAATGGTGATGAGATTCTAATTCGCGACCCACTGATTGTGAGTAAAGCACCCAAATTGTAGGCTAAGCCAGACCAAAAACTAAATTAATTTTAAGAAACTGCCTATACTAGTACTACAACTCAACTTTTGGGGCGCATTTCGTAGCAGTCCACAAAATAAGTTTCTAATTGTTCACTGAGATCCGACATTTTCGACGAAACGAAGGATGTTGCTAATAGGATATCTCAAAACGTATTCTGATTGAGACTCTTAAACTTTCTAAGCCCTCGTGAGCTTTGCGCGAAATTCGAAACAAACAAACAAGCAGTTACCCCCAAAGACCGAAGACCCTTTAAATAACTATTTCAGTTAGGTGTTAAACCAATAAGAGTTGTAGGCAGGCAAACAATGATTTATAATCACAAGGAAAAGTTTTATTGATGATGGGACATACTACATGTTTGTCTTCTTCAGGTATGAACAGTTATTTGTTTGTTGAAGTTCGCCCAAAGTTACTGCGCTACTTGTCTTTAACGTCGAAGGAAAAACAGCTAGTTAATACCATCAACTAGATGTGGGAAGTTATATCTTCTGTAACCACATGGTTATTCCCAGCCCTGGGCTGTGGGAAGTTACAGCTTTTGTAACCACGTGGTTATTCCCAGTCCTGGGCTGTGGGAAGTTACAGCTTTTGTAACCACGTGGTTATTCCCAGTCCTGGGCTGTGGGAAGTTACAGCTTTTGTAACCACGTGGTTATTCCCAGCCCTGGACTGTGGGAAGTTATATCTTCTGTAACCACGTGGTTATTCCCAGCCCTGGACTGTGGGAAGTTATATCTTATGTAACCACGTGGTTATTCCCAGCCTTGGGCTGTGGGAAGTTATAGCTTTTGTAACCACGTGGTTATTCCCAGTCCTGGGCTGTGGGAAGTTATAGCTTTTGTAACCACGTGGTTATTCCCAGTCCTGGGCTGTGGGTAGTTATATCTTCTGTAACCACGTGATTATTCCCAGTCCTGGGCTGTGGAAAGTTACAGCTTCTGTAACCACGTGGTTACTCCCAGCCTTGTGCTGTGGGAAGTTATAGCTTTTGTAACCACGTGGTTATTCCCAGTCCTGGGCTGTGGGAAGTTATGGCTTTTGTAACCACGTGGTTATTCCCAGCAAGTTAACTTCGTCTACTAGAATGTACTGTTGCCTGGAAAACATGGAAGAAGACACTGATCTTTTCTTGCGTGGTTTTGAAGACCATTCTTGTACTTTCTGTTCGTTTTATCCGGTAATGAACATTTCGTTTGTGCCAGTTCTGGTTGAGAAGAATTGATTTCCCCGTGGACAGCTCGGATTTCCTTCTTCTCAGTACGTTTGTCCGAATAGATATTATTCTGAGGATTGTTGATTTATTTTCTTTTATAATTTTTGAACTCATCAAAAGTGCTCTATGTTTTCCGAATTGTGTCAATACCACACGCTGAAATCATATAGGTTCGCCTGCAGTTTTATTGTTCTAGAAGGTTCTGCAACTCAAGTTTTCTTATTCTTTATAATGTTATAACCCACGTGTTTACATTTCTTTTCTGTAGTTTACATATTAACTTTAGATTTACAGAAGCAGCAAAGATTAGTATCCTATTCAATGTCGGTTTGATATTTTTAAAATGACAGTAGAAACGGCAAGATTCGCAAACAATTTTTAACCAACGTTGTCCTCCTTCATCAGTGGGTATAAATGTAGCATTATTATAACAAGAAAATATGTATGTGCCGGAAACTTTTAAAATATATTTATTTTTATTGTCGGTCCACTTGTCTAGAAACGCTAAGTTAAAGTCGAACTAGATGTTATATATATGTGAAGGTGTGTGTATAATGTATATCAATATGTATAAACAAAATATTGCTAGGACAGTATTGGTCAGAACATGATCTGTTTCTTTCCTGAGCCCGGCATGACCAGGTGGATAAGGCGCTCGACTCACAATCTGAGGGTCGCGGGTTCGAATCCGCA
>NW_013671199.1:57967-67545 GCF_000517525.1 Limulus polyphemus
CTAGCGCAGATAGCCCTCGTGTAGCTTTGCGCGAAATTCCAAAACAAACAAACAAACTCTTTCTTTCCCATCCTTTTATTTTTCTTCTGAAGTTTGTAGGGCCTTAAATATCTCAACACGTTTACAGTAACGAACTATTGACTAATCACGTGGTCCATTTGGTACAATCGTTTAGTTGTATTCAAGCACCATGAAAGTTAGCGTGGACTTTACGCACCATTACGCCCCCAAATTGATGTAACTGTCATAATGTTACGGGACGTTCGTGCAAGATGAGCTCTAAATCACCATAACGTTTCTTCCTTACTCGAATAAAGGGCACATTTAGGCTTAGGCACGATTTCAAAATAATACAAGTTGTTGACATGAGAAATTCATAGGAAAACGTACCATCATTTATACTGAAATCCTAATGATACTAATAACATCCTGGTAATGTTTTTCCCGATCATGAGTTAAATGTTTTGTATGTAATACACAAAACCTGTACTAGAAGTATGAAGAATACAGGTGTTTCCAAACTAACATGGATCTCGGAATCTTGTATTTTACTTTTCTAAGGAGTTTGATTAATATACATAATTTAAGAAAGGCATAATTTGCTTTTAGGAAATATTTTTTTTTCTATCTGTTGACAACAGAAATGATAATATTTGAAGCGGCCTAGACAAAATTTGGATAAAAATAAAACGCTAAAACTATATGAAACAGATATAAATAAAAAATTATATAACCCGAGCGCTTTTGAAAGGTTTTTATTCGTTTCTATCAAGATTTCTTGAACTTTCGTGTTTATCTAATATATGAAATAAATATTGTTCCATCCATAATGGGTAGTGGAAACTTTTGAAACATTCTCCATAACGTATAAATCAAATAACCAAGTTATTTCCTAGTTCTTCTATGTAAATATGTCGTATATGTGACAAAGAACACGTTAACGCAATTCTAATTTCCTGTGAATAATCTTGTTTCCATACTTTTTTTTCCATAGTAGCCTTACTCGTGCAAGTAAACTTCACCCGCTGGAAACCCGTGAATACAATTTTCTTTCAGTAAAGAAACGGAAACTATTGTTGCAACGCGCCATCTCGTCTCGTTACTTCATTAATATAGTGTTGTCTGTAAGGCTGGCCTTTGTAGCAATCACGTCATTCAGAATTTATTAAAGGTCTTCAAAAGAGCTGTTGACAACAGTGATCAACCAGAATTGATGGAATGAAGTTTTACTCACACTCTATGGAAATAAAAAATACCCAACTAGTACCTGGTACATAAAGAATACCCAACTAGTACCTGGTACATAAAGAATACCCAACTAGTACCTGGTACATAAAGAATACCCAACTAGTACCTGGTAAATACAGAATACCCAACTAGTACCTGGTAAATACAGAATACCCAACTAGTACCTGGTACATACAGAATACCCACTAGTACCTGGTACATACAGAATACCCAACTAGTACCTGGTAAATACAGAATACCCAACTAGTACCTGGTACATAAAGAATACCCAACTAGTACCTGGTAAATACAGAATACCCAACTAGTACCTTGTAAATGCTAATAATTTTGTTGTAGTGAATAGTTTAAAACCAGTCTCGAAGTTTAGTGGGGTTTAGTTAGCTTTAGTTAGTTTTGACCCTGTAGGAAAGCCTTGGATTCTAGAGATAGCGAACCGGATTCGAATCCGTGCGATACCACAGAATATTTTTTGCTCCTCAAGCTTTAGGTACGTGGTAAGAGTGACAGTCAATCCCTTAGCGTGGATGGTTGGTGTTAAGGTGTTGCTGACTTGTATTGTAATATATTAAGGTAAAAGTGTTTCCTAAAGGAGTCAAAAAATGGGCAGTAACTACACTATGAAAGCCTTATATATACAAGGCCAGAAAAATATTCCCGAGTTTATTTCATTATACATTTATTAAATTCAAACAGAAAGAAGCAATATTATACATCGTGAATTTGGAATATTTATGAAATAAAAATTTTTATGTTGAATTTCGTGTCGTTCTATTAATATTGCCTCCCCCCCAGTGGCACAGCGGTGTGCCACTTGAAACCGGGTTTCGATACCTGTGGTGGACATAGAACAGGTAGGCCATTGTGTAGCTTTGTGCTTAACTTCAAACAAACAAACTGTTTGTATCAGAATGCACAACTGTGTTTACTATGTTGTGCTTAAGTTAATTTTTTCATTGTTCAAAAAATCTAATTTCTTATTTTTTCTGTGCAGGTAAATTCCTCGCAATGTGTTAAGAACCAGTTAAAATATTATGAAACTATCACGTCCAAACTTGTATCTGATTTCGATTGATTTGGTTTCATCCTGAAAATCCCTTGGCAGTTTTTTTTTTTATTGGACAGATATATCTGATAACTTGTATTCTTTATAGAAAATGACGACATTTTTAATTTTCTTCTTTGAAAGACACGAATTTCCTCTAAGCGTTTCTTTACGGCTTCCACAAAGAGCGTTAAACAAACGTAACAAAAGCTTTTACAAGCGTCACCCAATGCATAGTGCTAAAGTTGTGAATTAAGCCTTTTTCGATTTTTTTAAAAATATATTTTTGAATAGCGACGCCTATGTAAATCTGTGGAATAAAATAAATCTCGATAAGCGAACTTGTGTCAATTTCCTGTAACGTACATAAACAAGCTAGCCTCAGATTACCAACAATAATGTTAGTTGTTGTATTTCAATTATTACATTGTCAAGAGATCTGCCAGTGAAACAAACAAGCACACAAACAATGTATTTTCATCACGTACAACAAAAGGGGATATTGTTGATGGTTTTTTTTTAATAGTATCAAAGAGTATTATCGTATCTTAACATAATATAGATGTTATTTCTGTTTATTTTTATAAAATTCACATTGACATGAGTTGATCGAGATTCAATAATGTATTACTTTAACATTTCGTAGACATTTTAAATCGAACCAATAAAGGAACATTTTAATCTTTCAAACAGATTTCTACTTAAAAGCGAGCATTTTTCAATATTTTCATGAGAAAAGTTTATGTATAATCTAACTCGCGCTCTGTGGCTATATATTTGATTGTTTTTATTATGAACATCCACGAAATTTTCCTTATAATGTTTAGTCCTCTCTAATCGTACTAATTCGCCTTTGTTACAATCTCCTGACTGTCTCAACTCTTGGAGAAAACAGAACACGACGTGCGTGACAGTTTTGGAAGAGTCGGAGTTACAGACGCAGCTCTTCAGATGTCAGTCGAATGCTTGGATAATAATACATCAGTACGATACTGAGATAAACAGGCGAATACTTGAATAATAATACATCAGTACGATACTGAGATAAACAGGCGAATGCTTGAATAATAATACATCAGTACGATACTGAGATAAACAGGCGAATCCTTGAATAATAATACATCAGTACGATACTGAGATAAACAGTCGAATGCTTGAATGATAATACATCAGTACGATACTGAGATAAACAGGCGAATGCTTAAATAATAATACATCAGTACGATACTGAGATAAACAGGAGAATGCTTGAATAATAATACATCAGTACGATACTGAGATAAACACGCGAATGCTTGAATAATAATACATCAGTACGATACTGAGATAAACAGGAGAATGCTTAAATAATAATACATCAGTACGCTACTGACATTCGTTGTTGTGCTTGGTACTCTTTTATCGCTCAGTATTTATTGCCGAGATAAATGTGCATATATATGTAGTCGGAAGCTGTTCCTGACGTAGAAAATTGGAAGTGAATTTAATTTATAAACAAACATTTGCTGTTAAATTTATTTTGCATACTTAGTGGGATATAAGAGGCACAGCTATTGTCTGGAAGTCTGAAATCTTTATTCTTGACTAAACATACAAATGTTTACCATTTGCTTTCTAAGAGACCGGGACAGGTTAACTTTTCCACAAAAACGCGCTCCGCATTTTGTGGCTATGAGTGCGCTATGACTGCAGTGACATTCAAATCCCTCTATTCGCCCAGACAAAAGTAACCCATGAGGTGCCTATGGTTGCTATGACTACCTTCCTTCTTCCTAGGTTATATATTCAAAATTAGGGACTGCTATGCGTAGACTGTCTTGTGTGTCTTTGCGCTTAAATACAAAACAAACAAACGTGTTCTGAAAATTTAAACAATAATTAAACCTCAGTTTTCAATAACAAAGACACTGATCACAGCAATAATACACATTTATAAAGTTAAGAAAAAAAATCTCTTTCTGTCATTGAATCAATAAATGAGTTAATAACAAAGTTAATTTGATTTTAAACAATATAAAACTTATAAATAATTAATATTATAAGTAACCGTTATCACTTTGACCTCGTGCTTTCATGACAGTTGGAGTTTGTCCAACACCACGAGTTAAAAGTGACTTAGTCCAACACCACGAGTTAAAAGTGACTTAGTCCAACACCACGAGTTAAAAGTGACTTAGTCCAACACCACGAGTTAAAAGTGACTTAGTCCAACACCACGAGTTAAAAGTGACTTAGTCCAACACCACGAGTTAAAAGTGACTTATTCTGATTTCAAATAAACAAAATTCGTATCTTACTTGTTTATTTAGATCTGACTTTTTTTTAATCACTGAAATCCTTTATTGTGAAGCTCTTGTGGTATCTCTTTAACAAGGACTGTAGAGAAAAAATATACCATTCAAAAATATCTCTTCATCACAATCACTGAAATCCTTTATTGTGAAGCTCTTGTGGTATCTCTTTAACAAGGACTGTAGAGAAAAAATATACCATTCAAAAATATCTCTTCATCACAATCTTTTATACCAACAGATTAAACAGTTCGGTAATATCTAATATGCAATACCCAGAATATAACCAATAGACTGCTTATCAGAGACTTTAAAACTATAGACTAGACGTAGACCAAACCAAGAATCCTTATCTTTTCATGGTTGCCTAAGTTTACTATCGAAGGAGGACTGATAAACGCTTGGGTGAATCCTTTCAATATCTTCATCAGTGAAGGAAGAAAGTTAATATACTACTCTCCTTAAAAAGGGGAATTCCTCATCCCAGGTTAATATGTTATCAATAGTTGCTACTGAGATATGTCGCTATGGAAACAAGTTTTCATCAAATGATGGGTTCGACACTTTATAATTCCTGCAGTTCTAGGAAATTAAATGTATATTTAGAGGGGAATAAATAGTATTAATGAAGTAATTAAAATCCAATAAGGTGCCTTGGTGGAAGTTCTAGAACACTTTATTAATTAATCCTCTTAAAGTTTCACTCCTAGTGGACAAACAACAAGATTACAAGAGATTACCTTTCTTTCAGTTTTGTCCTTCAGGACCTACAAATACTGAAAATATAAAATGTTTTGAGATTTCAATTATCGAACTTACGATCTTTCGGATTAAGTCTATAGTGTTTCTCTTTTTCCAAATACATTTTGAACTTGCTTTCTTCAATGCAACTAAAACCGAAGTCCATAGAGGCACAGCGATTTGATGATCCAGGTTTTCCGATAGGCACTGGAGCTGGGATTAGTTGTAAATGAATGTGGTGTTAGAGAGTATTGATTTCCTTTACAAGATATTTTACTGAGCGACACGTGAGAGTGTTTTTGTTTTATGGACACTTCCCAGAATATCTGTTGTGTTCTGTTCAATCAGCTTATATTGAATAACATAAATCAAAATCATGGAATGTACTCGCCAACCTTATGGTTGCACACTGCAAGTAAACTGTTATATGTCGACGACATGGTCTACATTGGTGAGATTTTTCGCTTGATTTCGCTTTTTCATGGTAATAGGGCCTACACAGCACATTAAATTAGTCCAGCAATACTATCAGTCTGCTTTATATTTTCCCTAAAATCAAATTCTGTAAGCAGTGATTCAAAATGGTTACGAAAATGTTATAAATGAAGTTGTGTTGCTTATGGCAACCGTGAGTATTGTCCTTAATATAGAATAATATATCTAGTTAAGAAGAATGACACTGCATACATCTAGAGAGATTTGCAATCCTGGAACTTCCATTATAATTTGTGACGTCATGCACCTTTAGAGGGAAGAATTATTTATTAATGAAAGTAAATGCACTTGGAAAATTACACTTTCAGAAATTATTTCCAATGGTATGCGTGTAGTCGTGTTACAAAAATGGACCAAAAATTAAAATGGATTCATGATAAAAGAAATCAGAAGATTTGTCCGTGTTCAGGTTTACAGAGATCAGATGATTTGACCGCGTTCAGGTTTACAGAGATCAGATGATTTGTCCGTGTTCGGGTTTACAAAGATCAGATGATTTATTCGTGTTCAGGTTCACAGAGATCAGACGATTTGTCCGTGTTCAGGTTTACAGAGATTAGAAGATTTGTCCTTGTTCAGGTTTACAGAGATCAGATGATTTGACCGCGTTCAGGTTTACAGAGATCAGATGATTTAATCGCATTCAGGTTTACAGAGATCAGATGATTTGACCGCGTTCAGGTTTACAGAGATCAGATGATTTGACCGCGCTCAGGTTTACAGAGATCAGATGATTTGTCCGTGTTCGGGTTTACAAAGATCAGATGATTTATTCGTGTTCAGGTTCACAGAGATTAGATTACGTTTCCAGCTTTTCATCACAATGGCTTCTTTATTTACAATTTCAGAAGTGGTGGTATTTCACTGTATCTTTGAGAAGCATATCAATGCAATTAATGTGGTCTATGTAACCTATATCAAACGAAGTGTTGTTATATGTACCATATGAAATGTTTGATAACTGAAGTGTATCTTCTACCTAATTATAATTACTTCCTCTGAAATGTGGTTACAAAATAATCCTATTTGTGTGTCAGAAAAATTATGTAATGTATATGTTCAGGTAGGGATGAATCCACAAAACCAACCAAAAATCCCTACATAATAGCTACTGAGTCAATGTTTGAAGATTATGAGAATTAGATATTGTAAGACTTTATGGCAGTATTCAGTTTAAATGCTTTTATTCAAACAAGTGAAAAGAATGGAGCATTTAGTTGTAGATAAAAGTTTTTCTTGGAAAAATGTGGCTACTTGTGTAAGTATTTTTGTATGTTTTATGTATTCAGTCTTACCCTGTTTCTGTATTTTTTGGCATTGCCAGGCACACATAAATAAAATATCTGGGCTAATGTTTACATGGATTATAAAACAACATGTATACAAGACACAAACTGGGCAGGGAAATATCCTAAAATTATAAATTATGAAAAACATTTATTTTGTTTTCAGTTAGTGATTAGTGCAAGTCGCAAATATAAAACAACTTTGTAAAATTCTCATCATTTTAAACATATTTTATCGTTGGCAGATATTTCTGATAATTCTTGTAGTCTTCTTTTCTTAGCTAGTATGTAATAGTTTGTAGATTTAAACCTAGTCAGAATATTTGGTGAGGGTTCCTGTTCCTTCATTCTTTAAACCAAAATTAGTAAAGAATGGAATTTAAATTTCTATGATAATTTGTACAAGTAATAAAAAAACATTGTGTAAGTGTAAAATGATATAGGGATGGCAGTGCCAAAACAAATGCAAACAAGAATATAGGAATGATACAGCTATACATAGATCATCCATACATGACTTTCAGTATTAAAATTTACTGTTACACTGTAAAATGCACGAGTACGATATGGTTACGAGGTCGGTCAATTCGACCGACATCGTAGCGAAAGTCTGTAATAGCCTGTAATGATCAAGATATGTTTTGACTCAACTTGGTTTTTCCTTGTACATAAGTCCTAGTTACACAACAGTAATGCCTACCCTGACATGACCATGGTATTATGATAAAAAAGTGCAACAATGCGTAAGAAAGAAACATTGTTAATAAACAAACTAAAGCCAGAACATAATTGTACAAGTTCATCTATTGACTTATCTTTAAACAATGAAATGAAGTCGTGGGGATGTTCGATTTGAAATCTAGAGGTTATATACTTACTTACTGATAAGTACACTTGAATAACAACAGAATAAAAATTCATATAATTTTATACTTACATTTAAGACAAATTATTCATGTTTGCTAATTAACATCCTAACATGGATATTCCTAACATTTTCGATGTGCATCAACAATGTAAACCGTCGAAACCTCTTTCTTCAAGACTAAAACAATAAATATCAAAACATGAGCCCTAAACGTCGGGCATTTATCTAGAAGGATTGAATATTCCATGCAATAAAACTGAACGTATTTCGCATATAAGTTTTCTATTTAAGTTAATATTTACGGAGTCAAGTAATTATTTAATCGTTGTTGCTTCGAACGGATTTTGCGCATGAATATGAAATATTATGGATCTGAACATTTTTTCTAAAATATTAAATATCCGAAATTTAATACAAATTGTACATCTGTTGCTACGCAGGATATTTTACTTAGAAAACTGTTTGTTTTTTTTTTTTTAGAATAAAGCCTTGGGCTATCTGCTGTGCCAACAGCGGAGAATCGAACCGCGGATTTTAGTCATGTAAATCCGTAGATTTGCCGCTGTCCTACCGGAGAACTAGAATAGTGTAAATACATTTGAAATATTATACTTGTTATTAATGAACAAACTGATTTGCTGCTGTCATAACTTTCGTAGAGAATATGTCACAAACGTTCCAATATTTCAAATGAATTCTAGTGTCAGTGATTAATTCCCACAGTTTGCACATTTTTCATTTCAAGAGTCAATGATTGATTCCCATAGGTTTTACGTTGTTTTTTTTTCATTTCGATTTGGTTTGAATTTCGCGCAAAACTATACGAGGGCTATCTAGCTATCCGTAAGAGAATAGAGGCAGCTAGTCAACACCACCATCCGCCAGCTATTGGGCCACTCTTTGGCCAGCGAATAGTAGGATTCACCGTCACTTTATAACGCCCCAACACCTGAAAGGGTGAGCACATATGGTAAAGAGAATTCGAACCCGCGACCCTCAGATTGCGAGTTTAGTGCCCTAACCACCACGTCATGCAAGGTCTTTTATTTTGAATGTCAAATTTTGTTATCATAATTTCCCGTGTTTTATTCTTATTTCGAAGTTCAGTGACTAACTTGCATTGTTCCCCTTTATTCGGAAATTCATTGGCTAATTTCCATAGTTTTCGCGTTTTTATTTATTTATTTACTTCGAGCATTATAGACTAATTTACATAAATTGTATATTTTTCTTATTTCTAATGTCAGTGATAAGTCCAGTGGTTTGCGCATTTAGACGTTTGTTCATTGATAAAAATCCTATTACATCTGATAAATACCTAATAATTAAAGAAATATGTTTGATATGTCATATGTAAACAAGAGGGAATCCTCAATAGCTGCGGCACTTGAAATTCTTTTAGGCAGGATTAAAGTAAATTATTCTATGAGACCTTTTTTTTCTTCATTTTTATTACTTATATTTTTGTGCGCAAGCAACACCTAGCATGGGGGGAGGATATTTACCAGCCTACCCTCAAATTTAAATTTTGTTAGGCAGGATTAGAGTAAATTAATCTGTGAGAACCCTGGGCATGGTTAAATAAATCAATCGAAAGGGTTTGATCT
>NW_013671199.1:68545-71453 GCF_000517525.1 Limulus polyphemus
GTGTTTCTGCTAACATTACACCTGTTTCTATGTGTAATTATTTATATAGTATTCAGAGATTTTTCAACATTCTATAACGCTACCTTATGGTACACATTTCAAACAAGAGAACATTTTAACAATACAGGTGATTGTTGTGTAGCTGAAACAAAGTAATTCTATAGAATATTGTTAACAAATAAACATCGATTATTAACAAAAGAAAATTCTCACCGTTCTCTCTCTCTGAGCGTACTTATCTAAAAAAGTTCCTTAATTTTCAACCTTTATTTAAAACAATTAAGAACACCAATTGAAAGATTGGAACGTTCTTCTTTTGAAACATGTACTTTGTAACATACACAGTGATTCTTACAACAATATATAAATCATTGCCCTAATATTAATACAGATATTATAGTCATGATTGATGTGTTTTTATATGTATCGGCCAAGCGTGGCCCAGTTGTTAGCGTGCCAGACTTTGGAGTCGATTATCAATGGTTTTCTCCACATTATCATACCCATATATATATATATATATATATAAATTTCGCGCTCTGCGCTATGAGGCCATAGGTTATATGAGAGGAGGTCAAATGCCACTATAAAATTAGATTAGCTCGTGTTGGCGGTGGGTGGTGATGTCTAGCTACCCTATCTCTTTCTAGTCTATCGTTTCAAGATTAGGAACGGTTCGTGCAGATAGCCCTTGAGTATTATGCGTTATATCTTTCTAGTCTATCGCGTCAAGATTAGGAACGGTTCGTGCAGATAGCCCTTGAGTATTATGTGTTATCTCTTTCTAGTCTATCGCGTCAAGATTAGGAACGGTTCGTGCAGATAGCCCTTGAGTATTATGTGTTATCTCTTTCTAGTCTATCGTTTCAAGATTAGGAACGGTTCGTGCAGATAGCCCTTGAGTATTATGCGTTATCTCTTTCTAGTCTATCGTTTCAAGATTAGGAACGGTTCGTGCAGATAGCCCTTGAGTATTATGCGTTATCTCTTTCTAGTCTATCGCGTCAAGATTAAGAACGGTTCGTGCAGATAGCTCTTGAGTATTATGCGCGACATTTAGCACATAACAACAACAATGAGTGAATAAAGAAACATATAACACCAATTTGTATTAATTGTCGAAGTTAAAATAAAAAAGCAATAATTTGAAAATTTGTTATTCACATCAACCAAGAAAGTCCCTCTGAATAAAATCCTTTAGAAAAATGTATATTAACACTTACTACCGATATAAATTTCACAAATAACACTTTGTAAACCACAAAAACTGCATCATTCAGGTTTGCTTAGACATACAAACATTAGCTACCCGTTTCGGAAACACTTTGAGATTGTGGAATATTTTCCAGTTTCTTAGCGAAGTGTCTTTAACTTTATGGCCCATGAACAGTTTGACATTTATAAGCTCTTCTTTTACGGATCAACAGAAGAGAATAATCTTTTTTCTTTGAGTTATTTTCTTTATCAATAGCTGTTGTCGAGAGCGGAGATTTATTCGTAAAATTTCTATTCCGGAAAACGGTGAATTCGAGCATTTCACGATAACGTAAAACATTATAGCACACTCTGGTATAACTTTCATGTTTTGTATCTGTGCGCAGTTTCTTCGTACGAGTAAATCATTCCTTCTTCCATATCATATTCTTTTCAAATTGTTTTGCAGTCAAATAATTATAAATATGTTTAATTTTCTGTAGTGAATTAGACTAACATTCTTCACTGTAAGAATTATATCAATTCTTAGAAATGAATGTTTAGTAGAATAAATCTGTCCTTGGTCGACTTACTTGTCTGTCTGTTTAGTAGAATAGGTTAGCCCTTGGTAGAACTACTTGTCTGCCTGTTTGGTAGTATAGCTTAGTCCTTGGACGACCTACTTGTCTGTCTGTTTAGTAGAATAGCTTAGTCTTTGGTCGACCTACTTGTCTGACTGTTTAGTAGAATAGCTCAGTCCTTGGACGACCTACTTGTCTGCCTGTTTGGTAGAATAGCTTAGTCCTTGGTCGACCTACTTGTCTGCCTGTTTAGTAGAATAGCTTAGTCCTTGGTCGAACTACTTGTCTACCTGTTTAGTAGTATAGCTTAGACCTTGGTCGACCTACTTGTCTGCCTGTTTAGTAGAATAGCTTAGTCCTTGGTCGACCTACTTGTCGACCTACTTGTCTGTCTGTTTAGTAGAATAGCTTAGTCCTTGGTCGACCTAGTTGTCTACCTGTTTAGTAGAATAGCTTAGTCCTTGGTCGACCTACTTGTCTACCTGTTTAGTAGTATAGCTTAGTCCTTGGTCGACCTACTTGTCTACCTGTTTAGTAGTATAGCTTAGTCCTTGGTCGACCTACTTGTCTGCCTGTTTAGTAGAATAGCTTAGTCCTTGGTCGACCTAGTTGTTTGTCTGTTTAGTAGTCTAGCTTAGTCCTTGGTCGACCTAGTTGTCTGTCTGTTTAGTAGAATAGCTCAGTCCTTGGTCGACCTACTTGTCTGACTGTTTAGTAGTCTAGCTTAGGCCTTGGTTGACCTACTTTTTAGTAGAATAGCAGACTTAATTTAGTAGATGATGTGTTTAGTTTGTTTGTTTAGTACATAGCTTCGTTGTTGATGTGTTTAGTTTGTTTGTTTAGTACATAGCTTCGTTGTTGATGTGTTTAGTTTGTTTGTTTAGTACATAGCTTCGTTGTTGATATGTTTAGTTTGTTTGTTTAGTACATAGCTTCGTTGTTGATGTGTTTAGTTTGTTTGTTTAGTACATAGCTTCGTTGTCGATGTCTTTAGTTTGTTTGTTTAGTACATAGCTTCGTTGTTGATGTCTTTAGTTTGTTTGTTTAGTACATAGCTTCGTTGTTGATGTCTTTAGTTTGTTTGTTTAGTACATAGCTTCGTTGTTGATGTCTTTAGTTTGTTTGTTTAGTAC
>NW_013671200.1:0-1174 GCF_000517525.1 Limulus polyphemus
TAACGAACGGAGACGTAACAATATATATGTATATATATATATATATATGATATACACAAGCCATGTGTAAATATATTTAAATAGTTTAGTTCAACTGAATGCGTTATTTATAACAATAGTACTTTTTTTTCTTTTAAAAGCATAATTATTTATAATGCTCATAACTATTTATAATGCTCTCTAAATAATAAAAAAATAAATTACAGTGAAAGCAATGAAGATTTTGTAGGTTTTGAACCAAACTAAATAACAGTAAACCTTTTTTTGATTTACGATATTTTCTTATTTTGATGTTTTGAGCTTTTTTGTGTTTAGAACAATATATACTAATTGAATTTTTGTTCAATAAAAATCTTTCAAATGCGACTGTAGTTTTTCCCCCCATAAACTTTATCTTCAAAATAAGGATGCGTCTTATATTCCGAAAAATACGATAACTTCAGCGGATTCACATCGACCATTAGTATTTTTACGAAATTATTATATAACTTCATTGGTGGCCTGCGAAGAACGAAGAACAGAGCTAGCTGGCTCCCTGTTAAGTGAATTTTATCTACATGTACTCAAAATTAATTCGCTCATCGTAAATTCTTCCTCGATAAGATATTAAGGAAGTTCCAGATCAGATAGAGGATTAAATGTTGTTTGTAAGTTTGTAAAACGTTTGTACATAGATTATTATTTGTAGTAACTGTTATTGTAAATTGTGTTATTGTTTGTATTAAAAAAACTGTGTGTATCGATCTTGTTGGCAAGTATCATAGAGTGGATACATATCGACATTTATTTAATGTTTACATCTAAATTAACATTTAACTTAGTTTTAGGCTATTCAAAATTATAATATGTTGTGTAATAATTTGGAGACTTATCCGGGATAAATTGTATTACATAACATAATAAATTGAGTGTCCGAGATCTGAATCAGAGACAAAATTCGATCTAAATTCAAATCATAACTCAATTTATATTTATCATTGCCAACAAGATTTGATCATATCTGATTATCAAAATTTTCTTGAATCACCCTCCCTCGAACAACCAGAAAGATGTAACAAAAATTAATTACTAGCAATTGCCAAAATTTTAGAACTAGAAGTTAAAAGATCAATGTGAAAAAATGAACTAAAAAAAAGCATATTATTGAAATACTAGTTGATGATGATTTGTTGGC
>NW_013671200.1:2185-6014 GCF_000517525.1 Limulus polyphemus
AAGCTAGCTAGCTTCCTAGTTAAGTAGAAATATATCTACGTCAACTCGTAATTAACTCGCTCATCGTAAACCCTCTATAAGATATCAAGGATATCCCAAACTAGAAAGAATATGTTATATTGTTTGTAAATTTGTGAAATTTCTGTTTATAATTCTTTGTTTGCAATAACTATTTGTAATAATTGTTACTGTAAATTGTATTGTTGTGCGTATATTAAAACGGTATATTAAGACGGTGTGTATCAATCTTGTTGGCAATTATTGTAAATTGACTAATATATCGGCATATATTTAAATACTAAATCCAAAGTTCAATTTAACTACTAAGTTTAATTTATCATTTAACTCAATTTAAGACCACTCGAAATTGTAATACGTAACATAGGTCGTTAAGTTACTGTAGTCACAGAAACGGTTTTCATATGCAGTTACCACAGTTGCAAGAATTTACTTGGTATTGTATATACATCTATGGCGTGTTTAAAGTTTGTCTGACCATACGAGGGGGATGTTGGTGTGAAAATATTAATGTCACACTTTAGCTTTACGTGTATGTGTTCTTCATGTATTTGCTGTCTTCCTCGTAAACCCAGGGGCATCGGAAGCAAGTTGGTGGGGCAGGGAACCGTAGTAAAATATAATACTGTGCCCATTAACATTTTTCTGTATGTGAGAGGGACAGTTTTACAATAATTTAATTCTGCTTATATGCCGTAAATAAATTAGTTACACAACTGTGTTTTGTATTACTATTTTAAAGGTGAATACATACACTGATTATTACTGGTAGAAGTAAAAAAAAACGAGCTTACAAGACTAGCTTATTGCTTCACCAGTTCTTCTGAATGGTAGTTTAATTTAATTAAAATAAAATAATAATAAAAAAGGTTAATAATTGGCGTTAGAAATAACATAAATAAATAATGTTGTGTTATTAATCTTTACCATAAAAATCTGATTTGTAAATTACATAAAAGATTTGATTATAATTGCATTTCATTTACTTAATCTAGTTCATACCATAACAATCGTTGTTCATGAAAGATGGTATAGATAGTGCCTAGACCACTCGGCTTCGGACTATTCGAAATTCTAATATGTAATATAATAAATTGGGGGCTCGTCCGGGATCTGAACCAGAGACAAAATTCGATCAAATTAAAATTTAAATAACAACTGAATTTATATTTATCAGTGCCAACAATATTTGATCATGTCTGATTATCAAGATTTTCTTGTATCACCCTCCCTTGAACAACTAGAAAATATATAACAAAAATGAATTGCTCGAAATTGCCAAAGTTTTAGAACTAGAAGTTAAAAGATCAATGAGAAAAAATGAACTAAAAAGCGTATTATTGAAATACTAGTCGATGATGATTTGTTGCCTGAGGAAGCATTAGTGGAATATTCTAGTGTCCCCACTGGTCAATTGGACTTGAATGATAAAGATAAGGTAGAGATTCAGCTAAAACTCAAACAAGTCAAGCTTGAACAAGTTCGTACCGAAGCCAAGAAAGAACAAGCTAGTGTTGACGCTGAAAGAGAAAATAAACATCTCGAGGCCGAAAAAGCTTGCATTGAAGCCGAAAAAGAAACTAAACTGAAAGAAATGGAAATTAGACTCAACTCTGATCGACCAAGGCAAAATGGCAACTTTGAACTTAACCAATATGTTAAAGTACCACCATTCAATGAAAATAAAGTTAATAAATATTTCCAACAGTTTGAGAAGGTTGCCCAAACCCTGGAATGTCCCATCGAAAATGGTCATAATTATTAAAAAGTGTTTTAACTGGTAAAGCACAAGAAGCTTATGCCGCTCTCTCTCTAGAAGATTGTACGAATTATGATAAAGTTAAAGCATCTATTTTCAGAGCATTCGAGTTAGTACCAGGGGCTTATCGCAAAAAGTTTCATGGTTATTACAAGCAAGATAATCAAACTTATATGGAATTTGTTACAAAAAAAAGAGGTTTATTTTGACCGATGGTGTAATTCTATGCATATTGCCAACAGCTCCGACAAACTAAGACAATTGTAGCTAATTGAGGAATATAAAAGTTGTGCACGTGACGACCTCAAAACTTACTTGGACGAAAAGAAAGCTGATACAGTACAGGAAACAGCTGCTCTTTCCGATGATTACACTTTAACACATAAAAAACCTTTTCATAAAAAGAAATTCCTACTATCTCAGCAAAAATCTGCATCTGTTAGTCCACTAAAGATAAGAATTCTTCTAAAAAATCCAGCTCCTCTAGTTCGAAATATTCTGACAGTCAAAATAAAACTTCATCAAAACCATCTAGGCTTGTCTGCCATTTTTTGTAAAAAACTTGGTCATTTTATGTCCGATTGTTGGTGTTTGAAAAAGCAAAAAGAAAAGGAGGCAACACCCAGTGCATTTGTGTCCACATATGGACGTAGTTTCACCAGATCACTCGATGTTGTTGGTTCGACCAATGATATAAAGGCTGATGTATTCAGGGAGGAATTTAAACCTTTGGTGTCTGTTGGTTCTGTGGCTTTGAGAAATGACACTGTCAATCCCATACCCATTCGTATTCTTCGTGTTACCGGGGCAACTCTATCATTATTGTTAGAAGGCACATTGCCTTTAGATTCGAGTTCTGCCACTGGTGAGTCTCTTATTTCTTAGGGTATTGAGGGTGGCTTTGTTAATGCTCCTCTTCATAACATTTTATTAGCATCAGACCTAGTTTCGAGACCAGTTGTGGTTGGGGTAAGATCTACTCTGCCAATTAAGGGTGTATCATTATTGTTGGAAAACAATTTGGCTGGGGAAAAAGTTGTTGCCAAACCTAAAATGGTTAACAAGCCAATCACCATTTCATCTAAGGATGATGTTGTAGTTGAGGAGAATTCCAATGTGTTTCCCTCGTGTGCTGTGACTCGAGCTCAGGCTAAGAAATTAAGCCAAAAACAAATGTAAGACACGTATTCAGAGGACAATATTATAGATTTGTCTCAGACATATTTTGGATCCGAAGGGGATATTGTGGATGATTATCTTCCTGAGGATTTCTCGATGAGTGACAATGATGGACGTAAGGAATCTGATTCATTTGGTGAAGTTTTGTTTGCTAAAACTAATCACCGAGCAAAGAAAGGTTCCATAGATGTCTTCACCATTTAAATATGTACTTCCAAAAGAGGAACTGAAGAAAGTCCAAATGGTTATTTTCCAAAAATGGTGTGCTTATGAGGAAATGAAGACTACCAGATGTGCCAGCTTCAGAGGACTGGCCTATAATTTACCAATTCGTTGTTCCCAAAGCATATCATTCTGAAATATTGAAAGTTGCCTATGAACTTCCCATGGGAGGTCAATTAGGTATCAAGAAGACAAGTGACAAAATTATGAGACATTTCTTTTGGCCAAAAATTAGGCAAGACGTTTCTCAGTTTTGCAAACTTGTCATACCTGTCACTTGGTCGGAAAACCTAACCAGAATATTCCTGTTGCTCCTTTGAAACCTATCCAACCTTTTAAAGAACCCTTCAGTCATGTGATTGTTGATTCTGTTGGACCTTTACCAAAAAGATAACTTTATGCTGATGCACTTTCATGCGCTATGTAATTCTATGACCCAAGGTTATTTGTATTGATTGTTTTATATACTGTAATGATTATTGAAGTTGTACAATTCTTTGAAAATGTATTATACAAAATTATTGAATAGTAAATCCATCACACCTCCCTCCTTAGAGAATAATAAGTAGTATAGTATAATTAATTTAATTACTTACGTAGGTAGGGTAGGTAGGTAGTAGTAGTTACGTTATTACTTATTATTATTACTTA
>NW_013671200.1:6216-18972 GCF_000517525.1 Limulus polyphemus
TCTGTATTGCGAAATTCCCGCCTATTCACTAAAATTGTAGAAAATTATCGAGTGTAAGAATCAACAATATATATGTGTACATCAACACTGGTGGATCGTTTATATTATTACGTTAGCAGAAATTTCGAGAAACTCTCCTCATGACTATAAAGATAACCAATGCGACACGCCAAAAGACATCATATATTATTGGTTTCCCATAGTTGGTGTATTATAAACCTTGGAAGCTATAACTGTGATTGTCACAACTCTTATTAATCGGGAACTTCTTATTTTGACCAGGAACGTTTATAGAATTCGAACATTACAAACTATTAAACTTCAGTGGATTCACATCGGCCATTAGTAGTTTTACTGTAACATTATATATTGTCATCGGTGAACAACTCGGCGTGTTTGGCCGGCGAAGAACTGAGCTAACTAGCTCCCTGTTAAGTGAACTGAATCTACATCTACTCAAAATTTATCAGATCATCGTGAACCCTCGATAGGATACCTAAGAAATTCCAGACCAGATAGAGGATTAAATATTGTTTGTAAGCTTGTAAAACGTTTGTACATAGATCATTATTTATAATAACTGTTATTGTGTTATTGTTTGTATATTAAAATATATTTGTATTAAAAACAATGTGTGTATAAATCTTGTTGGAAAGTACTATAAAGTCGATACATATCGACATTTATTTAATTTCTAAATCAAAATTATCATTTAACTCAGTTTCAGGTTATTCGAAATTATAATAAATGAGGTAACAATTTGGAAACTCGTCCAGGATAAGTTGTAATACGTAACAAATTATTTTCATGAAAACTCCCAATACTTATCCCATGATTTGTTTTGAGAATTTCGGCTATGTTCGATTTTACTATACTCTCAAGGAAAGAAAGTTCTTTTAAAATTCTTATATCTAGAAGTTTATTAGGTTTTCCTTACACACTAACTACATCTTTATATTGTTTCTTTTCTGGATAAGACTTTTTTTTTTTTTAATTTTGGAAGCCATATATTGTAATTTATTAAAGTCACAATGTTTCGTTCTTCTCATTTTTCTGAGAAATAATGACAATAGGAGGTTTCACACTTAATTTTATTTTAAAATAAGTACTTTTTAACGTGTTTCCAGAAAAAATAATTTTTTCATCAAAACTTAGTATTTTTAAGAAATTTCATGAAAATTCTCATTTTCATTTTAATGTTGTAGAAAAATGTACTTGATTTATACCTTTCAAAATGGAACTCTTTTCGTGAAAGTTCCAAAATATATTTTTTCCCATTAACTACGAACTTTGTATTTTTCAAAAATTTCGTGAACATTTTTATTTTCATATTATAGTTGTAGAAAGATACACTTGATGTACGCTTTTCATAATGGAATTCTTTTCATGAGAACTTCCAATACTTACTAATTTGATTTGAGAATTTTGGCAATGTTAGATTTTATTATACTTTTTTATTTCTAAGAAAAACACAAGAATGAAACATTGTAACTTTAATAAATGACAATATATCACTTCGAAAGTTAAAAAAAAATTTGTCGTATACAGAATAGAATTAAAGATAAAGATAGTCTAAATTTGAAACGAAGCCCTAATAACATTCAATATTTACGAATTTTTAAAGGAATATGAACTGCTAATATATAGAAAAGCCGGTGCGTTTTTGGTAATACTACGTTCAAACAACGGCTTTTATGCCATTTTGCTTAGCAACAAAAGTATAACTTAATATTGTTGTTAGTCGATGTACTGAAAGTATAAAATTTAACGTAGACAACAAAATTGGAAAAAAGATTTGTTGATTTCTTAATATAGTCTCCAGTTTATTAGAGAAGTTTGTTTTTGTTTATTAAAAACGTTGGTGGTATAACAGAAAATGCTTAATTCAGAAACTATTTAAGTTTAAAATTGAATCGATATTTTAAATTTCATTATGAATTTTATGCACTTGGCTCTAGGCTAGGTGATCCCACTACATCTTTACTTTAGGCTTATAATACTGTTACGACAGCGGAGGTCATGTGACTATAGTAACACGTCACGCAATTCTAGAACGTTCATGAAGCCTCGGGAGGTTACTAGATTTCACTATTCTTGTACATATAAGACGGTCAAGACGTGACGGCAACAATGTGTAATTGAACTGTGGACAGAGTGAGAGCGAGAGACGTATTCTTGAGTCGAGCAAGTGAGACGTTCGTTGTGAATTATATCGTTTGTTATAGCGTGACTGTGGAAATTAAGTGTATTGCAAAGTTGTATTCATAATGGCTGGAGACGGCTTGAATGGGTAATGAAGAAAAACTTTAATATAAGTTTAACATAACAGCAAATGTACAACGTTTCGACAAAGTGGGTTCCTCGTCATCGAATTCGAAAGTTGTATTCAGAAAGAATAAACCAGTTTTATTTAAGAAAGGACTTGTATCGGTAAAGTTTCTTCGGAAAGAATTTTTACGGAAAATTAACTAACAAACGGAGACGTAACAATATATATAAACAATATATACTATTGTGGTATTTAAAAAAGGGTATTTATGTATAAATACGCGTAAGTAAATATCTCTTGCGAACAAGTGTTTCTAATATTGGAACTGTTTGTGATCTTGCACAACCAAATTAAGCGAACTACTACAGTATGAACTGTTTGTAACTGTTGGTGATCAAATTTTAAACTACACTAAATGCTACTATCATTATATTCAAGGACATGGCCCTGAAAAAGGCATAGAAGTTAAACAGTGTTTTGTGTTTGAATACCTTCAAGTAGCATTTGTCAGTCTTTAATATCATTAATTCAAATCAGGAAGGAGGAAGAGGTCCAAATGTACCTGACCCTCCCAGGCCCTCAAAGACCTAAAAACTCGGTGCCAAACGAGCTTATACCTGCAGGTAAAAGATGAGCCTAGCTAAACATTTTAAAGCAGATTTACATTTTCATCCGTTAATAACATATATTTTTAGATTATCAAGTTTTTCTTATAATTTACTAAAGCTTCTATTTGTTTTAAAACTTATTAAGAATACAACATCATTAATCTAAAGTAGTTGGCATTTTATTTTTATATACATTGGCACAAACATACTGATCCAGTTGTGATGAAGTTATATGACAGAAGAAATGCAGCTGGAACAATTACATGAAAAAGAAGAACTAAAACGGGTACTGTGGAAGTTTTGTTTGTAAGCATAAAGCTACACAGTGGGCTATCTGTACTGTACCCACCACGGGTATAGAAACATTATAACATTATAATATTTCATACTTACCACTGAACCACTGGAGGGAAGGGAGACTACTGTGTAAATAAATGTAGTAGGTTGTTTTGAGATACTTTTAATAGGAAGGATAAAATATAACACTGCCAAATCGATCAAGCTATACTTTCTCACCTACGGTTAAACAAAAAGTATATCTCAAGAAATAGTTCGTCAAGACAGATTTTAATCTATAGAAAATGATACGTATAATATTTAGGTCAAATATACGTTATACATATTTTACGCTTAAGTGTATTACATTTAAACAAAAACACATTAATGTATACAACAACGTCATGATGTGAAAAAAATATTTCAGTAGTTGACTAGTTAAGTTGCTTATTTCAAACATTTCTGACTAGCCACACACTTCGTTAATACATCAAAAATAAAATTACATTTTTTGCGGGTATTTGCTAGATAGTGTTCCTGAACATATTCATGTTATTATTTAATATATGGAGACAGTCATAACTCTCAGATCAATGGAATTTTTCTTTTATGATGCATAGAGAAAAAGACAGGTAACAAATAATTTTAAATAATACAGTATACATATACTTATATATTTGTACCAAATAGAGCTCTCAATACAGTATTTCATAATTATATTTCGTTGATGTGCGATTTCTGACCCAATCCTATAGATACAGGAGTATTTAATTCAATGTCTTACATATTTCCTTTTGTTTCGTAATTATTAATCCCTTAGTTTCCTGAACTATATATGTACCAATCTGTTTGTGGACACCTGACTTTGTTTGTTAGTCTCAAATGACTGAAATTAATCTTACTACTTACTACTGGGGTCTCTTAAGTATGTTAAGAAGAAAATAAATGATTTCACACAGTTTATTTGGTCATTCCTCGACAATGAGTGTTGTAATAGGCAAAACATAAAATTATTGAATGTAATGCAACGTGAACATTAGCAGTAGTGATTTATATAAAAACACCAGCAATTTGAGCTTTGACTATTTTGACACTAGGAAGTGGATATAAAATGGGCACTGGGAAGACGAACCATTATTTTCACACTGATAAAGTTATCAAGACAATAGATGTAGAGCTAAATCAGTTCTAAAGCAAAATAACACATTGTTCTTTGGATTCAAACTTAGGACAAATCAAAAATGATTTTGTATTCCCACAACTATCTTGCCATGCAACAAAAAAAAATTTGGTATATGAGCCAGATATCTTTCCTACACTTTTTGCATGTTAAAGTTTTACTTAGAAAAAAATTAAGACAAAACGTTCACACAAATATTTACCTATTAGTCCATAACAAGAAAAAAAATTTAAACAGAAATGTGCAGTATCTAGTGTACAGAATGAAATGATATAAGGAGTGCAGATTCTTATTCTGGATCTACCATGTATATAAGAACGCAGATGACAGGAAACGTGTTGTCCTGTTGCAGTAAGATGTCACAACAACAACAAACAATGTTGTTTTGGCAACTAACAGGTTTTGAAAGAGGATGGATTGTTGGACTAAAAGAGAATAGTAATTCCTTTAGAGATGTGGCAGCAGTGTTGGGCTACAATTCTTCTTGCCATTTTGCCACCAATGCCCACTCCCTGCTCATGCAGAATCACTTGTGCTAGTATAAGTAATACAGCACATACAAGTTGATTTTTCTCACAAATCAAGTTTCTACCTGGACCACAATGATGCATTATTGGATGTTATGTATGGGATAGTGATTTTGTTTGTTTGTTTGTTTTGAATTTCATGCAAAGCTATACAAGGATTATCTTCACTAGGCATCCCTAATTTAGCAGTGTAAGACTAGAGGGGAGGCAGCTAGTCATCACCACCCACTGCCAACTCTTGGGCTACTCTTTTACCAACAAATAGTGGGATTGACCATCACATTATAATGCCCCCACAGCTGAAAGGACGAACATGTTTGGTGGGATAGTGATTTACACTTCCTAATAACATTCTACAACTTGTGTTATCTTCTATACATTATATGCAAGAACCCTCTTTTCCAATAAGACAATGCTAAACTTCACACTGTATAAGTATCAGTGTAATTCTTGGCAGCTCAGCACTTCCATATATTGCAATAGCCAGCTCATTTTCTCATTCTATATTACTCATTGGGTATGTGTGGAATGTCCTCTATTGATATGAGCACCCTTTAAAAACTGACTGTCCTGGTGTGGAGGTTCACTACCTGCTGATATTGTGCTTCATTTAGAAACTGTGTGCTACCTATTAGATGGACCTATTTAAAATTGCAAAAATCTGTTATAGATTAATAAAGAAATCTTTTGCCAGTTTTGTTGTAGTTTCATTTACAGTAAATATATTTTTAATGTGGTATATTGTTTCTACAAATACCTAAGTTATATGTTTAAATAAATATTAATCAACTTTGTTTTCCCTATTCTGTTATTTTAATAGGACAGTTAATTTCATTTTATATATCTTAAAATATTGAAGTATTTTCCACTAATGCATTTATTGACTTTAATCATGAGACATAAAACTATCATAAAGTGCATCAAATTACTTGTATTGTGACATTTAAAACAAATATACCATAACTGTAGATTTAAACAAATCCTGTACACCTCGGAAAATGCAATGCAAGTTTCAGATCAAGTTGTAAAGACCTGCATGATAACAATCAGGTCTTACTTATTTTAAATTATAAAAATATTGATCTATGTCACATTATTCAGAAAAAAATACTGAATGGATAATAAACACTTTTAATTTAATATTTAATTTACATAACAACTAGATCAAACACTAAGCCAATTCAAGTTAAACAGTTATTCATGAGTTAAATTAAAGGATGAACTTTTAATATGAAGGTTAAAAGTTTTATTCATAGATAAAAGAAGTAACTATATTTTAAAAACTTTTTTTAAAAAACACTTTGCTTTGCTAGTATTACCTTGCACTGTCATGTGGATACATCTGAATAACAGAATTACAATAATTATTCTTTTGTTTTTCAGATGACAAGATTATTGACATAGAAAATAATATAAATAGAAGAAAAACAAAGATGTTCTTTTTTTTTATAAAACAAAAACCTAGTATTAACCAGTACACAAATGAAATTATATTTATTTTAATTTTTCACTGTTAAACAACTGTATTTGACTTGTTTTTATTTTGTTGCTTAGCAGTTGATACGGTAACAATTTCATTACATTAGTCAAATGTATCCACCTGTCGATGCTAAGTATTGTTTGTTTGTTTGAAGTTAAGCACAAAGCTACACAATGGGCTATCTGTGCTCTGCCCACCACGGGTATCGAAACCTGGATTCTAGCGTTGTAAGTCCGAAGACATACCGCTGCGCCACTGGGGGGCGATGCTAAGTAACATAGCAAAACAGTTTTGAAAAATAAAGTAAAAAGAAATTTTACAACCATTATTTGTTTTATCCGTAAATAAGCTTTAATTTAGTTATTCACAGCATTTTCTTTATTTTAATCCTTATAAAAATAAGTATTCATTAGTACTCAAGTTTAAACAAAAGTTGGTTCTTATAAAGGAATCTACATTTAAATGAGATTGGTTTGTTGTTCAAGGGTACAATGTTGAATTACAAAAACTTTGAGAAAGAAAGAAATTAAAAAAATAGATAAATTTTATGCAAAAATATAGAGAAAATACATGCAATGTCAATAAAATGTATTATATTATTCATTCTTCAAAGCTATGTATAATATGAAAAATAAATTGGGGAAGAAACAAATAATTCTGAATATTCTTTAACTATGAAGTCTAAATTATGGCTAGGTTTTAATATTATCTGTTTTAAGATTATTGTATGTTTGAGAAACATACAATAATCTTAAAACAGATAATATTAAAAATTTAATACCAAAAATTTATATGAACATAATACTTACAATGATATTAGAAATGTCTACACTTAACATTCATAATTCTTAAAATTTCAATCATTTTACACTCTTTTGTAAGTTTATTGTTTAAACAGTAGGCGTAATAGTTATATGTTATTTTTACATCTAAAACATTATGCAGTGATTAGCCATGTAACTTAACACAAAATTTTGTTGGAGCTTCAGAAATGAATGCTTATCTAATTCTTTAGAAGATATCCTTAGTTGAAATTTGAAGTAAAGAATCTAGCATATTCATATTGTTTGGTGAAGCACTCAAATGATCTTATAAGTTTTCATCCTGAGAAATAGCAATGAACAAAAAGCTTTCAACTCCTATATTTGAACCTCCATAACCTATCCTTATATAATTTTGGGCCAGATCATAAACATTAAACAAGGCATTAACTAAATAGTCTGATCCACCTTTACCACTCATTTGAAGTTCTGACATGAGTAAAATTGAGTTCACTAAAATAATTCAAACAGAGAATATTCTCTGGTAGTGCACATGTCAAATACAATTTTTTACTGTGGCTTAAATTATATTTTTTCACCATTGGTGACTTCAATATTGGAGATATTTAACTTACAAGATGAATCACTTGATGGAGGAGTATCCAGAACAGAAAAAGAAGCACTCAAGTCAAGATAGTTCTGTGAAATAAAAAGAAATAAGCAAAACACATGACCCATGTAATTCTTGGCATGATAGAAGTCATTCTTAAAACTTTTAGAAATGTTAATTAATTCTATTGATGATATATATCTTTAAAATGTACTATACATTAGAGTATTATATTTGCTTGGTTTAAAACACTTTTGTAGTTCAAGATATATTCATACATAATGTCTAATAGGAAAGAAAAATTAAATTAAAAATGGTTTCTTTTATTTGAATTTGTGAAATCCTATTTATCTATAACTACAGATATTTAAACTCCCTCTTTATAAACTCCTTTTTTAACTTTTTCTCACAGCAATGAAACAAAATCATGTCAGAATATAATTCACCACTGACTAAAAGCCTCTAAAAATGCCTTAGTGTAAGAAAGCAAAATTATATTAATTTGATTCATCATGCATTTTTACCTTTGTATTTAAATATAGTATTATTCAAACTTATCAGTTATTCTCTGTATGTGCGCAGTTTTCACATAAAACAAGAAAAAAAGCATAGTCAAGAAAATCGTTAAGCTGATTTCATTCTAGCTGTCTTTATTGCTTTGTTCTACCCATGAGAATTTTAGTTGTAATGATACATGTTGTGCAAGAATGTAGAGAATAGTGTCTGGTGATATTTTGAGTCCACAATTTCCCTGTTTGAATGAGAATAACAATGCGGTGAGTAGCACCAATTGCACAGTAAATACAAAGTTACCCATTAAGTAAGAAACAGTAGATTTAAACAATGTAGTATATACTCTTGATTGGAAAAGCATGGTAAACAACTTTGAGGAAGATAGTCAACTTATGATACAGTAAAATTGACAGTCCAGCATCTAAGCAACTACACATACTGCATTTGAGTTATTTGATACAAATTGTTCAGTTGTATTTAATAGTGTCCAGCCATTGCATTTCATTATCATGAATTCAGTGAAAGTTCTAGAATCCAGACTTACTTCATCATAGATATTTTGATGAATCTCATGCTATTCAGTGGACCTATTCCACTGATCTTAGGATAATCAGTTTGACCTGAATATACATAAACACACCTTAAAGTTACATAGCTAAATCAAACTAATATGACTTTCAGTTGGCCAGATATCCCTAAAAGTACATTAAATTTTCAAAACAAAGTAAAACTAGCTGGTTTGAAATCCAAAAAAAACCCTTTAATATACATAACAATCATAGTAATATGGCTTGCAGCTTGAAATCCCTAAAGGTACCTTTAATAATGTAATATAACATTCTACCCAAAACTTGAGTGCTTTCAAATAGTTCACTCTTCTTCTTCAGGATGATAAAGGGTGATGATTAGTGAGTGCAATGTAATATATAGGTACAGATGTTGACATCATGTAAGCAGCACATTCCAAGTGAGTTGGCCTTGGAGACTAGCCAATCATAACTGAAGATGTTGGTGTGAGGTTTAGTTTGTACAAAAGAAATATGTACATTACATCAAAAACATAAGAGTGATAATAGTTAAAAAGATGTTAAAACAGTTTTCATAGGCTAGAAAAATAAAACGAAAAAGGAATGGAAGTCAGAGAATATGATAATATAAAGCAATATATAGAAAATAAAACTAATATAGAGAAATAGAAACAACAAAAGTATAAATAATACTAATAGTAAAAAATAAATAAATAAATGAACTTATTACAAAGCTGTGTGGGATTCACTACAGGTAAGTAATGTGACATAAAATCATAGTGAAATTCATATCTGGCAGAAATCTATAAAGGTACCTTAATGTTAGAAAAAACTTCTACAAAATCAAAATTAATGCTGTTTTACAATAGATCTGGTAAAACTTCTTGCTGAAGAACTAATTTTGTCTGATCCTGTCAAATTTCAGACTTTGATTGATTGTGTAAAATACCTTGAAATTACAACAATGATAGAGTGAGTAGTGGCTGCACTGCACACCTTTGATGATGATATATTCAGTAATATTAGAATAAATTACGTGAGCTAATAAAGCACCAAATGTCATTCTATCTTATGCATGATTTTTCCTATTAATGATGTACCTCGCTGCTTTGTGCAAGACATCAACTTGACAAACAACTTCTCATTATAACACAGCTAAGTAAAATCTAGTTATGATATACATATTTCTTGAGTCAAGTATCAAAGGTTATCATTGTTACAGATTTAACTTAACACTGAATTCATCAAAACATTATAGATTTAGCTTTAAAAACATGTTTTTAGCATTAAATTTATCAAAAACTTTATATTTGAGTTATTGTCAAAGATTTCTTCCTCTCTCTCTCTTTAGAAAATATTGTAAAACATATATATATACCAAAATCAAAAACACCAGGCTAAATAAAATAACTTTTTTGGAATCCAAAGGTCTTATTGAAACAATATGACAGCACTAAAATTTCAAGCTACAAAATTCATGCCCCATACAAAAATACATGAATAGTGATGAACTATAGAATCACAGATGATGTAGATCTGTACTCTGCAGTTGGTTGGCAACATACAGAATTTTGAATAGTCCTGACTACTGAAGAGTTACAAAGCACTAAGTAGCAAAATATTAAATCCTGTCCAAACTGATCAAGCTCTAAAATAATACACATAAATACATTTTGGTGGAACAAGCAAGTATAGTAATAATATAGGTGGGAATGACCAATTCTAAGGCTTTACTTTGGATTTTGAAAAACATCTGTCTGCTATAACTGGTCTTCATACTTTCAGTCAGATACTTATTTTATTAATGGTATGCTGTACATAAAACCTGAAGAATGTAGAACACTAACAATAAATTCAATTATATTCCCTCGTTTGCTACATCTAGCTTGTTTTAGTCTCTCTCTTTATAAATGTCAACTAGAAGACCATTAATCTATTAATATATCAACTGTTAGTCAAAATCACTGTTCCATTATTATCTAAATTTTTATGTAGACTAGAAGAGTACTTAACTGTGTCATAACAGCATTAAATCCACTACATCAACACTAGAAAAAAAAATCATTAAATTTTCTCTCATGTTCAGAAAAAATTAATAATAACTTTTTTGTAAGGTGAAGCCAAACAACTATAATTTCTTGACAAAACTTAGTTTTCTCAGTTGATTTTATGTGTTGATGGTAAAATCTTGTTTAAAAAAAACTTCATTGGATGATGCTACTTATTTAAGTAAAACCCCCACCCCCAATACAGGATACACTTTTAAACATTATAATTTCAAATATTTTTTTTTAGTGGCAATTAATTGCAAATTTAAATGTCATCACAGTTTTCTGCTAATTTTCTAACATGTTTGGAAAACACAAAGCATATTTCTACCTCCTCTGAAAAAATGGTCAACATATGATCTAGTTCTTTCACAAGCAAAGAAAATGTTGGCCGTTCAATGGGCTCAGCATTCCAGCAGTTCCTCATGATCATGTAGCTATAAAAATCAAAACATTGTTGATCTAATATACCATTTTACTGAAAAATAATTCATTTATATGCAAACGTATAATAATATATGAATGGATGATAGAAAGCTTAATGATCGCCAGTGACCTGACATTATACAGACAACCTAAACCTATGTAACCATACTCAAAATTCAGTTAATTCTCTTGAACTTTCAAAACTGTATTTAAATGCTGGGAAAATTATTCTTCCCCTATAAAAATAAAATTTACAAAGAATTTCTAAGAAATTTAATTTAAATTTGATTGTTTTATGAGTAAATGTATAAAGCCTTTATTTATTAACTTTAAAAAATACACTTCAAATTCTCTACTGAATTGACAATATCTATCTGTTTGTTTTTCATGTTCTTGAAACAAACTGAAAGCAAAACATATGTCTACATTTTTGTTTTTTACTTTGAGAGTGTAGTTATATGGGGGAGGGGTATAGACCTTACTAAACTATAATTGAAATATGAATTTGTTTTCCTTATAACTGATTACTTATATGAAATACTATGCTTACAAAAGTACAGTGTACTTACAGTTCTAATGAACAATTTTCTGGCTTCTCCATTCGATGTCCATGTCTCAATAACTGAAAGAGCCTCTCAACAGGAACCGATGGATATGGTGTACCTCCTAATGTTGTGATTTCCCACAGAAGAATTCCAAAAGACCAACTGAAATACGTACAGTTGAGCATGGTTATAACAATGCTTTAGGGACCACTAGCTATTCTTTGCTATACGTATGATTTGTTATTGCTACTGTAAACACGAAATGGCAAAAAATAATTGCTGTACGATTGTCTTGTTCTGATACAAATTTAGTTGAAAATTACAATTAATTGCATGACAACATGTAGAACATTCCAATTCAGAGATTTTCAGTATGTTATACTTTACCTCAATATACATATGTAATTACCATTATGAAACAATACAAACATAATGGAATATAAACAATGAAGATAATTTTAAATTTTATAATAATTTTACTTGAAGAACTCTTCAATTCTTGAATTACATGATTTATTCTGTCCATTATGCAGTAAAATGGAATCAATGATAACAAATGTATAAAAACACTTGGGTTGATATTATTAGGGACTGAAATGTATTGTGCCTGTTTTTTCTTATAGTTCTGTAAAACAAAAGTGCATTATAATTAATCTGTATGTGTTGATAAGTAATTGTAGATGTATAAATATGTTAATGTTGATATTGTACAAGCACAAAAAGTAACCATTTCTGAAAATTTTTAGTATTTACAGATTACAATGAAAAATAAACTGAATAACTTCATGATAAAAGTGAATTATTTTTCTTTTCATATAGTCAATTACTACCTTATGTGTGATTTTCTTATAGCACATCACTTACAGGGAGCCAGCCATTTTCTTACAAAATATTCATTTACAGCCATGATTTTGGTATGTGCATGTTCATTATAAAAATGCTGAAGAATAGTATTGGACACATTCTACTTTTACTTATAATGTTAC
>NW_013671200.1:18993-31910 GCF_000517525.1 Limulus polyphemus
TTTTGGTTGTGCATGTTCATTATAAAAATAGCTGAAGAATAGTATTGGACACATCACTTTTTACTTATAATGTCATTAGCTGTGGAAACAGTCTGATGCACATTTATCATAATCTTCATATCATGTATAAAAAATTAACATTTGTAAAACTATCCTTCATAAACTGTAAGAGTACCTTCAGTTAAGGCTCATTAAATAAAAAAAAACTTTAAAGGCAGCTTTAATGTAATCAAAAATACTTACAGGATGAGTGTTGAATGGTATCATAGGTATCAATGAAATAAACTTCAGTCTCAACAAGGTAATGAAAATATAAAGTAGGAGTCTTTTTATGTTAATTACTGTGAACTGAATTACTATGTCTAGGATAACCAAGTGTACATTTTTAGAATATAATAAACCAGAGAAAACAAACAAATGTTTATAACAGCCATGGAGGTAAATTTTGAATGATGAAATAACATTTGTTCCATATGGTATGTCAGTAAGCATAGTTTTACTTTAATAAATTTTAGGAAGAACTTTCCAATCTAAAATAAATATTTTGGTATATTGATGAACATGTAAATATGTTTAAAAATGTTTTTAAACAACACTGTGTTTCACTAGGTTCACTTAGCATCATCAGGTGAGAAGCTTTAAATTAGAAAGTACAACAATTTTAAAATTTCATATGTTATGATATCAGTCATGATCTCATGCCATTAAGTAACAATGTAATAGAAGTCAATAATGGCTATACAAGTAAGGAGAAAATTAGAATAAAATTATAAAACTGTGCATTTATTAACCCTTCAACTGCAGTTGACATCATATGATGTTAGCATAGGCGACTGTGGTTGACATCACACAATGCAATTATTTTGTGCATAACATTTTTAATGGCCCACCTCAAAAATCCAATCTTTGTGCATGGGGTGATAGGCAGATTTACACAAACCACAAATGAAGAGGATTAATGTTAGATTTTTCTTCCTGATAAGGAGAGCTTTACATTTACATTGTTTTATTCAATACACTATTTACCAATCATCTTCAATGTTAATGTTTTATTTATTTAAGCCCTGTGTTCATTACCTTGGTTAATACAAAATATTTACCAAAAATTATTTTCAATCTTTTTGTGAAGTAAGTGCAAAAACACTAATCTACAGATCATGCATTGCCAGCATAAGAAGTTATATATGCCATAATAATTCAAGTCATATTTTATTTTTTATTGGGTTACAGTACATAATAATGAGAAAAAGAAACCAGAAAACTCTAACACAGTTTACCTCAGTTCAATGCCCTAGACTGGATATGAATTAAAACCTGAGCTACATTTTTTCTTTTTCATTACTTTCAGAAATAAATCAATTTACAAGATTTAAAAAATACAGTTAAATAAATGGTAAAAATCATAAGAATGTTGGCTGATGATACATTGTTCAGAAATAGTCTCTATTTGAATAATTAACACTAGTGAAGCTGGTCTTTCATGATATGTAGTTTTTAGCAATGAGAGACAAAAAATTCACTTACACATCACTATATGAAGAAAACTTCATTTCAAACAGAGCTTCTGGTGCCATCCACTTTACAGGTAGTCGACCCTAGAATAGATAACATACAATGTTTAGAAAAGGCCTTTACGAAATGAAATAATACTATGTAATGCACATATAACAATAAATGTTTCTTCTCACATTCTTTAAGTCTACAGAATATTTTCATTTGGAAATACATTTTGTGGCAAGACATCTTAAAAACACTTCACATTTACACTCTTCCTTTATTACATGTCCTGATATTATATTCAGTTTTCAACTTGTTACACTTATGCATTTTTTTTACCTTATTTAACAATATGTTTCCCATCTTAATATATTTTCTTACAGAGTTTGAAATTTTAATTATATCATTGAACCCTATTCTAATTTGATGGTTAAAGTTGTTTAATCAGAGATCAGGAATTGAACTACTGAATGTGGTTTGCAGTACTGAAATCTGGAAAGAGAGTTTAGCTACAATTAAGTTATAGTGTTGTCCTGCTGGTAATAGATGTTTTTCAATCAGTTTAAAACTCTTGCTCTGTTTATCAGATATATACTTATAATGTCATTCTTCGCATTACAAACCCATAGTCATTGATCAGCTCTAAACAGTTTCTTAAAATCAAAATTTTCAAATAAATTCATTTGTTTTGTTTTTTTTCAAATGTAATTAACTTCTGGATAAAGTACTATAGTATTAATCCAACTATAAAGCTTTCATTAAACAACCAACAGACTATACATAATCAAGAAAAGAAATCCAAAAGAGGTTAAACTGTTACTTTTTGCTACATACACAATCCACAGTCATATTATCCATGCTGAAAATCTAGTTATTTGTTTTTAGTGTAAAATTATATCAATTAATATCATTCAAAGCAAACTTCACTTTCACTTACATTGCTAGTTTTCCTATAATAATCTACTTCTTGCACATCTCTGGCAAGCCCAAAATCTGCAATTTTCATGATTCTGTCTTGTGTGACAAGGACATTCCGAGCTGCCAGATCACGATGAATACACTGAAAAAATACAGGTGAACATCCAAGTATAAAGGTAATAAAATCTAAGTGAAATCTAACCAAATGTTTCAGCATGGCATTAAAACTACTTTCTTGAGAGAGCAACATTGTCTACATAAACAATGCATGTTTAACATCACTGGAAAAGTCTATGTGTATATATATATATATATCCACACAGTCACAAAATTAAGTATAGGTTAAGAACTGTATCTGTAATTTTAACCTTGAAAAAAATAACAATAAAAGTTTATTTCTTTATTTACTTGATCATATAAAATTTTGAAAACCACAACACATTGAAATATGCCATATATATATATTGTGTGTGTAATAATCTTAGAATATTTAGTTCTATTAAATGTGCTAAACACAAATAAACTGCAAATATTAAAAAAACTTCCCAATTCTGACTTTATTATGTACAACTTATTTATTTTCTTTGACATCAAACATTTAAAAGATAAAAAAAGTAAATAATCATTTTCAGTCTTACTTAGTGTTGTGTTGTAGTGGAATGCACCAGAACACCATTATGGCACTTATATTTGTAGCTGGAATGGCATTCCACCACATTTTGGAACCTTTTTGGCAATAAAATAAAAATCTTTTTAAAGCAAACTATGTTTGAATTTAACCACACATGTGAAAATGTATTAAAAAAATCATCTATCATGTCATCACCCAGTTCTACGACATTGTAACAGCAATATCAATCTGTCTGAACATAAAATGTAGTGAAACATTAAGTATTTGTGTCAATTTACTGTGTGTGTGTGTACACAACATTTTCCAAAGATGTGATTCAACTTATGTTTCTCTTTAGGCTTGATAAACACTGGATGTCAAAAAAGCATATAAATAAATAAACAATCCTATTCTTTTAAATGAACTAATACACATCACTGTTGAAGTAAATCAGAAATTTGTACTGTATATACTTCTCTTTCTTTTGCTTTGTTACATTCAATGTGCATTGTGATATGCCCTTGTATCACACATCTACAGCATAGTATGATCAACTGATTAGTTCTGTAATAGTAACAATGGATAAAATATTGGAAAAATGCCTTGCTAACTGAAGCATTAGTTTATCAATGTCATTACTTTTCTAAACATTTTGTTAATTTTAGTTTCTATTTTGTTAAGTTACTGTTTTAATTTCTCCTTTTGGACATTTTCGTTTTCATTAACTTAAAAACTACTGGTAAAGGTACATTATTTCTAGTCATTTTTTTAATTGTTGATGAAATTGTATAGCGTGTTCCAACACTTTTTGTGTGTGTGTGTGTGTGTGCATGTGTGAGACCTGAGCACTGGTTTTACTGAAGCATTACACAATTTACCTAATACAATTCATTATTCAAATATCTTATATATTAAAATCTAAGAACAATTTTATATCTCTTAAAAGTATTTGGATATAAGTTTATTGTTATTAATTCAAAAGATATACATAATTTAACAATAAATGCATTGTCTGTTTCATTTTCTAATTCCTAGTACAAAAATATTATCATCTAAAACAATGAACAAAACTAGAGGGGCACTCAGTAGAGTGCACACCTACACCATGCAGCGGTGACCACATTAGACTCTCAAAAAATATGAAAATGTGTCCATACGTCCATTGTTATCAATGGACACTGACCATTTTTAGTAGGACAGTGAGGAATAATATTCTACATATGTTCACCAAGTTTCATCAAAATCCGATAATTTTTGACAAAGTTATAGAGCAAAAATTGTGTAAAAAATCAGTCCCCATATTAACAAAGAGATTTTTTTTATTTTCATGACCTTGACTCTCCAAAAGCTAATCCCTTCTAAGCCAGGTCATAGTCCAAATGTATACCAACTTTCATCCAAATCCATTCAGCCATTTTTGAGAATTCTTGCTGACAAACACACATACACAGAGGAAAAATCATAACCTCCATCCACCTTCAATGGCAAGGTAACAAAACAGAAATCATGTAATACCCTATCAACAATAACAACCTAACAATTATTATGTGTCACAGTAACCCTGCTAGCAATTCATACAGTCAGGATGACTGGACAGAGCTTGTTTCTCTCATAAATAGTTTTATTAGACTACAGATGCTATAGAGAAGTCCTTATGTGTTCTTGGTCAATGCAAAGTTAACACTACACAAGAATCTATTAAAACTCAAATGATTCAATTGGTAATAGTGTCATATTGTATTATTAATTCTTTCAAAACCTGAGGAGTTATCACAAACCTTTACTGGAGAGTGTGTATTTCAACTTTTTAAGTCTAAGGAATTTTACTTGCTTCTATTTCATGTAACACAGTCTTGACAATAAACAGTAGGAAAACTGTTAAAAAAAGTTTACCTGCTTTTGGCTCAATTTCTGACAGATAAATCATTGAATCAAAATCCAATTAACACATTCTCTGGTAAGTTTTACTTCTATTTTCATAGATATACAGCTTGTATTTTGAGGGAGCACACAGTACAAAAAAAAGAAAGTTCAAATCAACTTTCTGTCATTTAGGTTTTATAAAAGGCTTTACTTGTTTACTTAGAAACTGACTTATCTGCCACAAAAGAACAAAATGTTAAAGCAAAGTTCAATTTACGTGCACTTTCTAGTAAACTGATAGATTTTTAAATAATTTTATTTGCCTTTAAAACAGAAATTTCAATACAATAAAGCAAAGAACTTGATTGAATAAATAACTATTAGCTTGTGTTTCAACTTTTATAAAAGATTGTTATCATTCCAGCTTAACTTAATACTCAGTTATTACAATGATTAATTATTACAATGACAAATGAAAGTTTAAAAATATCAATAATAAAAACTCAAAAGTTCTCTTTAAATTATACAATCTACATAATTAAAAGAGCAATGTGTGTGTGTGTGTGTGTGTGCATGGGAAGCATTTTAAACTTCATTAAACTATGCAAAAATGAAATAAGGTGTAGGGAAGTACAAATGACATCACTATATGCATAAGGGAGGGGGGACAGTAGAGGGTACTATGCATTGCAAAGGGAAAGGTATTTGGAGAATGGATCTGTCATCCCTCAGAACCCCATCTCAGACAGCAATGTTTAAGAATTAAGGTTTTGTGTGTGGATTTTGTTATTTATTTATAGACACTTAGAACACTGGTACTGTCATCCTTTTGAGCTATAATATTTGCCCCTGATACCCAGGTATTAGATAAGTTGATCAATTTGTCATTTTTTGATCATATCATTTGGCTCAAAGTGTCTTTTGTGCTAGAGGTGTTTGGTTGGTATCACATGTTATGGAATAAGTTAAATTCACTTAGGTTTAACCTCACAGTCATTGAAATGCCCTACTTGTCCATCAGGTTCATTCAGAACACTATGTGCCTAATCTTATACTTGAGCAGTATAGATAGCTAGATCACTTAACTGTTTTAATTACTTTAAATACACAGCACTGCCTTTACATTTTATAAGTTTTGTGCATTTAAGTACAAAACATCACAACCAAATACATGAAGCACATGTTTTCCTCCTAGTATCAAATGGTTTAAGCAAAAGTTTTTATCATGCACAAATTTTGTTGATAAATTACTCACCTTTTTGGAAACTAGATACTCCATTCCTTTTGCTATTTGGAAAGAAAAAGAAATTAGATCTTTTTTCAAGAGCACTTTGAGATTCCTGTCAGCTCCTAAAGGAATTTCATATCCTGAACTTGGCCTGTGAGATCTTAAAAAGTCCAGCAAATTTCCATTGCTTGCATACTCCACAATCACATACAGTGGGCCTAAACAATTTTTAAAATATGTGCAAAGTTAGAAGTGATTTTTTTGGTGCTTTAAAAAGCAAAGAATATCAAATCTTGCAAATAGTTTGTTTGTCAGGATTTAAAAACAAAATATTTGGGATTATGCTTTTCATAAGAGGCATAGAGGAAAAAAATTAAGATCCTTAACATAGTGTTTTGAAAAAAAAAATTACTTACCATCCTGTGTACAACAACCCAACAGATTGATGATATTCATATGAGAGCCAATAACTTTCATTAGTTCCATCTCTGATACTAAGTCAAGCATATCTTGATCAGTGTGTCCAACTATACAAAAGTATACAATGACCGCACTATAATATCTTTCTATAAATGTAGATATTAATAATTTGTGTGCAACATAAAAAACTACTGCAGGTGTAAGAATTAAACACTTCTAATTTACAAACTTTATAAAAACATCTCTTTACATTAGTAGAAGGGTTCCTCATTTTGTGAATAGTTTTGATATAATTATGCACATAAATATTTACTATAACCAGAAAGTAAGTTATGACCTGAAATAATTTAACAAGATTTAAAGTCTACTTTACTACTTAGTGACAATACAGTGCAGTCTCATTTCTCCAAGCAAATTTTAAAACAGTTTTTTGATTGCAATATGGTGTGTTGATATGAAGAATTGCTTCAAATCTTAAGGTCTTCTCATATTACTATTAATGACAATATTTTGAAGCTAATTTTTATAGAGGAAACTCCCCTTTTGTATGGCAATAATAATAAATACTGAAAATTACATTTGAATGAGAATTATGTAAGTATGTTAAGATCTATATGCATGTTTTTGTATAAAATCATCAACTATCCTGATGTAAAATGGATTACTTTCTTTTTAAGACAGCCTCAAATCATCCATGGACTGTTACAGTTTAGGAATATTTTGGAATATTTTAGAAAATATGATAACAAATGGCTAATATAGTTTTATGGAAAGTACACAAGTAGGCTTACTTTCTGAATCAAGAGTAAAGAATGGAATGTTTCAAACATGTGCAAATGACATTTTAAAATTGATTACAGAAAAATAGAAAATTCCTTTTGAAACAACCTTACCAAAGAAACTGATAAAGATTGAGTAATCTTTTGTTTTACATTGTCAATATTAAGTTAGTTAACTAAAACCAATTACCTGAATCTTGATGAAGAGTTGCTACTATACTATCTGTTATATCTCATATATACTGCAATTAAAACTTGACTAGGATCTAAAGTGTCTTTATTGGGCCATCTGTCAGTATAGTTGAGCTTAACTGAACAAACAGAAGGGTTTGCTCAAAACTACATTCACTTTTTAAGGTTGTTTTGAAAGGATGGCACTTTCTTTTTCTGTACTTTATATATGAGATTTTAGATAACAGACACATCAAAGTAAGACTGCTAATAATTTTAAGCCCAAAATAAGTGTAAAAAAAGTATAGCATATACAATATCAACTCCAGATAAAAAAAACATGATTCCATAACTTAATCTACAATTTAAGTATTCCATGACCTTATATTATACACAATCTTTTATACTTTGAGCAGTTTTTATTATGCCTATAGATTCACAGGAAATATTTTGTTGTTGCATTTTCTGTACAGCTTTCAAACAGCATCAACACAACTCTAAGTACTGAGTGACCTTTAATTGAAAGGCAGTGAAATAAAAAACTTTTAAAATACAATATGTTAGTAAATAACAAAATGCTAGAAATATATATAAAACTCTTCAAGAAATTAGTGTAATTTAACATGTTAATGCACCCCTCCTCCTACTGGTTATTGAAGGACACTTTCCAGGTTAACATATTATGTGCTATGCCATCAGTAGAATCATAAACTTAAAAGTATCAAATTTATATGAATAAAAACTTAAGTTCTGTTGATTTTGATTGAAATGAATGAGGTAATAAGCAAAATTTTAAACACTTTATGTATAGTTAAATTTCATTCAGCTGCTAATCCTACAGTATCATAACTCACCTTTCAGCATTTTAACTGCCACAACAGTTAAAACTTCTTTTGCTTTTATACCCAAAGCCTCTGCAATATGAACTTGTCCAAAAGCACCACAACCCACCTTTTCCTTAATTTCTAACCTGAATGAAAAGAAGACACTGCTTGAGTGTAGATATTGCATTATTTCTACATCCAAGCCTAGTTTTTATAATAATTAGAGGGTTGAGTACATTACATTAACATTATTTTGAATATACAAATCAGCAAGCTTTCACATGACAACCATAGCTGATGAAAAGCTGTGGTGGACCTGGTTGTATCAGAATTACATTTTGACATTGTTTGGCATTTTATAGGTAGTATGATGCTACAAAAACTGATTGCTTTTGGGAGGGTATGTAACAACCCTTTTCAATGCAAAATATGCATGCATAAAGATATGTTCAGGTCAGTATACAGAATTTCTAAGATGGGAATATCCCTTATACATAACAGCACTGAAAAACAAAAGGATATGGATCAACTTTAGACCTGAGGACCATCCAGAGAGAGACTTGCAAAAAGTTGTATCCTAGCCAGAGTAAGAAAAATATTGAATCTTTTAACAGTTGAGAATCCATGAACACAAAGGTCAGTGGCAAAAGCTACCCAAATGTCCCAGGAAACTGTACACAATGTCATGACATAAAAGACTGCATAGTGCAGGTAGTATTAATTTATTTATTTTACGAGTTAATATTTTATGATTGTTTAGTGTGTTTTTTATAATAAGAGAGTTAAAAGCAGATGATTATTCGAAGTTGTGTTTATAATTCATTGATGTTGAGGGTATCAAATGTTGCGTGAAATATACTGACTTTGAGAATATAGGGATTTCTAGAAGGTGAGCAGATGATTAAGTGATAAATATATAAATAGTGTGAGACGAGCTAGAACAGCAGACAGACAGAGAGAGTGGTAAAAAAGCCAAAAGTAAAGCTGAGTGAAAGAGTTTCGTTCAGAGAAAGGTTAGAAAACGTAAAGTTAACTGTTGGAGGAGTGAACAGCCTAACGGTTGATATGTTAAAGTAAGATTAACAGTCTTCAGAGATTTTAGGAGAATAATTTGTCTTGTCAAAGGGTGTTCTAAAGCAATTGAATCTGCCTGTGTGGACTTGGACTAAAAGCAGACGCTTATTTGGAAGAAGGCCTATATGCAAAAAGCAGACATTCATTGAAAGTAGGCCTAAATACAAAAAAGCAGATAACTCAACGACAGCGTAAGTGAATTATACACTAATACTGTTATGATAAAAGAAAAAAAAGAGAGAGAAGAAAAGGAATAAGTGAATTATACACTGATATTGTTTAAGATAAAAATATAGAAAAATAATTTGGCTTGTCAACTGAATTCTAAAGCAATTGAATTAGCCTAAGTGAACTTTTGACAAGAAGAAAACTGTATAGTATTTAAGATACAACTATAATATACATAGTGTAAAAAATTTGTGTACATACGTTTAATTTGTTTTGAATACATTATTTTAAAACAAGCAGTGTGTGTGTGCCATTCAGGCATCTTTTAATTTATCACCAACAAGTCACAGAAACCTACTGTAGAAGAATGCTTAGCCAAACACCTATATTATTCAACCTACTTACTAAACACTACTACTACTATATATAATAATAAAAAGAATAAAACCTTCATTACTCTGACACACAAAATAATCAATAAGTAGCTCAATCTGGAAAAATGATACAAGGCCAAGGAAAGACATTGCTTCCATGAAGTATTCAGGAAAGAAAGATCAACTGTAGAAAACTGTTTGAATCGTACCTAGCTGAGGAAAAATGGCAATATGTAGTGACACTCAACAAAGCATATGTATACCTTAATAATGGTAACAAATTTCACCCATTTTCTGGCAGTCAACAGGTGAAAGGTTCATTCCAAAAATGGTACACACAGCTTGTCATGAAACGTTTTTGAAAGAATTCATATTGTTGGATGTTACCCCAAGTTTGGTATCAAGAAAGTGGATACAAATGTTAAGGTGAACTCTGCTTACTATCATACCAATGTTCTAGACCCTTTGTACCACACAGAAATACTGGCTTTGTATGAAACTGAGGTTAACAGGGTAGTGATTCATCTAAATATGGTTACCAGTCATAATTTCCACTCAAATGTTGCATATTTCAAGCAACTGAAGAATGAAACAGATGTTCATGCTATTCCATATAAATAAATAGCAGTTATGTTGCTGGATTTTTGTGTGATTGGACTGTTGAAACAGCTGCTCAGAAACTACTGTCCTCATATATTAGATGGGTTATAGAATACCATGGGGAGGAGTTGTGTTCTTTGAATATGACATCCTAATGATAGAGCTTTTTGTAATAGAAACGATGCTGCAAAGCTATTCTCAAGATGCAGGGTTGATCATCAGACATAGCATAACCAGGCATGGGGTATAGGTTCACCAAAATAACTGATATATATTTCAAGCAACTGGTGAATGAAACAGATATTCATACTATTCCATATGAAGACATACTATTCAAGTCGCTGGTCACAGTGCTTATGGATTTTTGTGCAATCTAACTGATGAAATGGCCACTTGGAAACTTATATTCTAATATACTAGATAGGTTATGGAAAGTGTCAGAGTTTTTCAGTATAAGTGGGGTGGGATTCTTTTGCAGTAGGTGACTGTGACTGGTTATCACAGTTGTATCCAGAACTTTAAATAATTGTTTCTTTTTCGTTATAGTCCACACAGGACACCTTTGGACAAAACAAATTATTCTCCTCTACTCTGTTATCACAATATAATTAGTGATAAATTCACTTACTTTACCCTGTGGGCTACCAAAGTTGTATCTAGAACTTTAAATAATTGGATCCTTTTCATCAAAGTCCACACAGGCAGGTTCAATTACTTTAGAACACCTTCTTATAAGACAAATTATTCTCCTTATCTCTGTTTAACTGTGAAACTCACATTAAAATATCACCTGTTATGGCTAAACTAACAATCACGCAGTCTAAATTCACTTTAACTAACTTAACATTTTGTGATTCAACTTCACTTGCACCCAATTGGTCGCCTATATATACATTGCCCCATGGAAGGGTCGAGTAATGTGACATCAATTTACAGCAATTGAACTATACACACAATGTACGACTCTTACCGAGTTACATAATGAAATTTGTCATAACTATTGCTTCTAAAATAATCAACTTTTAACACTCTTGTTATAAAAGCTAAATAATCATTGAATATTAGATCACTAAATAATAACTCTTATACTAAACAGTCTTGTATATCCAACAAAAAGTACAGAGGAGTTGTGCATTTTGGACATGAAATTCTTATGACAGGGTCTTTTGCAATGGAAACCACCCTGCAGAGCTATTGTCAAGATGCTTGGCCAATTCACAAATTGAGCATAACCAGACAAGGTTCACCAATATAAAGCTTCTAATCATACCTCCCCTTCAACTGTCACACACCTCAAGCAACTGGAAAGTGAAACAGGTATTTATACGTGTGAATACATACCAAGTAAGTTGCTGGATTTCTATGCAATCAGATTTTGAAAAAGGTTCTCACAAACTGTTATCTTCCTGCACTAGATAGGTTATGAAAAGACAATGGAAAAGGTGTTATTTTTTGGACATGATGTCCTTACGAAGGAGCCTTTTGCAATGGAAATTATACTACAGAGCTATTATCAAGATGCATAATCAATCATCAGCTAGAGCATGACTAGACATGACAAAAGAGACTGTAATGGTATAGTAAGGCTCCAAAATAATTTATGTATAACCCACTCAACTCTCTGTACTTATCTATGTAACAATCAACAATACTACATGAACATGAAATGTCAAAGATTTACCAGCTTTAAAACTTTCACACTGCATTAAAACAAACAACAATCTCAAAGTTTATGCCAATGAATTTTAAAAACATTTTACAGATAACTCACTTTTCCTGAGATATATCTCCATAAAAGTCACTGACTGTAGAAGAGGAGGCAATTAAATAATTATAGCTTATACAGAAACAGACTAGTTCATAAATGCCCTATATACACTACTAGAAAAGTCAGCTGAAACCAACGTTTTGAGGGATATCTAATCACAATTTGTTTCTTTAATGGAAGTTTTGATTGAAGTCTTAATTATTTTGTATATGAATGACATTTCTACAAAATTAAATTATCATTAACTTTTGATCAAAGCAAGCTATACCCAAATAGATCAGAACTAAACATTAATGCAGTGAATAATAATAGGCCATTTAACATACCTTTCTTATTCTTAATGATTAAAGAGTATTGATTCATCTCTTGGGTACCTTACTGTTATGAGATATACTATTCTAGGGACATACAAAAACATGTTGTAGTTGTGATAGTTATTAGTTTTTACCAAATGTTTGTTTTCCCAGTTCTGATAGAGCAGACTATTTATTAATTTCTCCAACTTAGCACCTTGTTAAAAAGAACTGAAAAACACTTCTTTAGCAGTTGCAAAAATATTTTAGTTTGTTTTGAATTTCGTGCAAAGCTACACGAGGGCTATCTGCACTAGCCGTCCCTAATTT
>NW_013671200.1:32316-41997 GCF_000517525.1 Limulus polyphemus
TTAGTTAACACAATTATAAAAGTTTGATATCTAGACAATATAAAAACAAGATAAATTTACTGATGCAGGTATGTATTAAAACAAGACCTTCAATTTGTTCTAAAAATAAGCCCATTACTCAAAGCAAAAGGACTTAAAAGTTCATTTTTCCTTCTTTTTCTTAAAATATAAGCTTTTGGATACCTATATACCCATGCTATGATAATTTATGTTTTAAGAAAGAAAAAGACCTAAATATCATTATTTAATTTGTCTCTTAAATTTTTTTACTTAGACAACTGCATTTCATTAGTTTCACCTTCTACAACTTTCCGTTATCAGCTTTTTAAAAAATGCTCCGACCAAAGTTACTTTCTATAGAGCAACTATAGATGAGCCCAGTTGTCACATATGGAAACAAGCCTCTTAATTATGAGGTTAAATTTGACAGAGTAAAACAGAGAATGAGGTTAAAACAATGGAGTACAACCAACTTTTTCCGAGGAAACTCCCACTTAGGATCCACAGGAATGTCATATTCATCAATAGAAGGCAACTGTGATGTAATGCTGTAATTGCTCGGGACATCAATCTTTATTAAAGGTGTCAAGGAGTTATGAGAATTTTCAGAATCCTGAGAGAGATTAATTGAATAGCTTTCAATTAGATTAAAATTTCAAGCTAAGGTGTAAACAAATGAAATTAATTCAATAATTGTTCAGCTGCAAATAGGAAAATATTTTACAGCAACTGTATAAACAAAAACTGAAGTTATAAGAATTTATAGGTGACATAATTCCTTATAATATAAAAGTATATATTTAGGCAACTTCCATATAGCAAAACATAAGAACAATTGAGTTTGTGTATGAAAACTAACCGTTAGATATTCACATGTATATATCTCAGCACATGGTAATGAATTGCATGTACTAAATCTAAAGACAATGGTAATAAATTGCATGTACAAACTCTAAATAGATTGTAACAAATGTATGTATGACATATATAGACTTGATAGTCAGCTGTAAGTACAAAATACAATTGGTTATCACCATTATTTAAATTCATGGTAGTGAGCTCTATGCATAAAATCTAAAGGCAACATAGTCAGCTCTATGTATAAAATTTAAAGGCATACATTAATAAACTCTGTTTACACAATCCAAAAACATGGTAGTATCTCTATGTATAAAATCTAAAGATATGATAAGCTCTATGCATAAAATCTAAAAAGAAGGTAATAAGCTCTATGTATAAAATCAAAAGAGATGGTAGACAGCTCTATATGTAAAATCTAAAGACATCATAGTCACTTCTGTGTATAAAATCTAAAGACATCATAGTCAGCTCTATGTATAGAACTGTAAGTATCAAAACTAAAGGCTAATTGACAGAGAACTGCATGTATAAAATCTAATGGCTTGGGATTCATAAACTCCAAGTTATGTTGATCAATTTAGTAAAAAATACAAAAGTTCGAGACTGTCATATGATATCTTAACTTTCAAACAGAATTTTAATATATATACATGTATGCAATTTCATGCAATTTTTTTCAGTGGGAATTGATGTAAATCATATAGAAAATTATATATTTTCTTACAATTCTTTCAAGAATAATTTTTTTCCTTGTCAGTTTCTTTTTTTCTTTTTCCAGCTTCTTGTGTTTATGTCTAAAATACAGAAACAGCATTCCAGCAACTGTCACTAACACAACCGTTACTAAAACTGGAACAACAATCCACACTGGTGATACATTTTTGGAAGGCTCTTCAGGTGATGATAAAAAATAAATAAAAAAAGTCAAGAAATACACTACAAAATCAGCTACTATTCATTTTAATTAAATTCTTGTTCATTCACCTGTTAATGTATTAAAAGTGTTATTTACAATGACAAAAATCCACAAATTTCTTCTAAATCTGTAGACTGTTTATTTTAGATCAAATATAAGTCTTAAATGTGAGTTTATTATTAAATTCTAATTAACCAATTTTTGCAATAACATAACATGACTGTAGTAAGGAAAATCCATAACATGTTTCCCGAATGGAGTTTATCAACATGATTTAATTATAAAATAAGTACTGTAGCTTTAACATAAAAGCAGTTTGTAAAAAAAAAAATTAGGTAGCTATCTATGTATTATAACTGCTTGAAAAGATCAGCCATATTAATGGAATTACTTGAAAAAACACTTACTTGATATTACTTTTAACCAAAAGTCTTTACACACCCAACCAATCTGGTTTTCAACAAAACACGTGTAAGGCCCTGCATCAGCAGCAGTCACATTTATAAGATCTAGTTTTGTGTCATATTTCTGTAAATATTAAAAGAAAACAATGATATACTTGTGAAACACAAGTAGAATCTCAAGTTATAAAACATACTCAACAGCATAAGTGTTAAGCAACAAATCAAAATATTTTCTCTTACACAAATTAGGAAAATTTTTAGTATTACAGCAATCTAATTTTATCAATTCTAATTATAAAGAAAATAATGATAATACCTATTTAAAAATTATCATACCTCTGACAGCTACCAGAGATCGGAAAGCAATCAATCAAAAGAACTGTGTTTCATGATTCATGCAAATTTTGAGCTAATGTTGTATGCCTACAGTATATGTTGCCAGCTTAAATTCTGCTTGATGACTTGTGTATAGTTGTATTTTCAAACTGCCAACTAGTGTTGTTTGTGTTTTTGGCTAAAAGATTACAAAGTATTTGAATAAGAGAGATTTTATACATATAATGTTCAAGTATAGTGAGCAAGAAGCATTATCATTGATGCCTCAGCTGGTAGAGCCCCAGTATGTGATTTTCTTAGCCAGACTTAAGTTTAAGTACTGATCAGGGTATTTTGCTTCATCTTTGACATTACGTATTAACCAATTTCCCATGTAATGTTCATTTTCCAATTTCAAACCTCTTTAAAACAGTTTGTCATTAATATCTAATTTAAAAATTATTTACTGACATCAGGTTATCCAGTTATGTACTTGATATGCACTATATATATCAAGATGCTCAAATTGCTACTCTTGTGATGAAAAACCACAACAATTTGCACTTGTTTCATTCTTTCTAAAGTTTCTGTAGTTGATTTTATGCAGCATACCATTTTAAACTGCAATAATTCATCATAATTAATAACACAATTCCATTAACAAAAGAAAATGAAAAATGCATAATGATTGTAAATGTACTGCGTAAAGAAAACTTACATCATTAACTATCAGAACTTATTAAAGTAAAAACATTTTGAAATTTCTTAAGAACGTTGTTTTTGTAACTTATAAAACCATGTACACAAAATAAAATAAATGCTTGATATTACTTCTAATCTGTCATGTAACAAAACATTGCAGAAGGTAATCCCTGGCCTCTATTCTTCAGAAAGTCAGTTTCTTTGCATTATCTTACTAATAAATTTGTCTTAATCAAATAAACATATTTTTAATAAAAGATTAATTTATGAATAAAACAAGTTTTACATTTAAAAAAACTTATCTTATTTTTAAAAAATACCAGATTTCACTAAGTTTACATTGCATTGCCAGGTGGATATACTTGAATAATGGAACAGAATCTTACATGTTGCTGTATTAACACTACATTGCTAAACAACAGAATAAAAGGAAGTCTAACACAATTTTTAAATAGGGAAATATTAAAATATATATAGTTTTAGACCAGAATTCTGGTTAATGATAGGTTTCTGTTTTATAATAAAAGAAACATGAACATATTTGATTTTTCTTCTGTTTATATTATTTTCTTTGTCAATGGTTTTAACATCCAAAAAAACAAATGTTTATTTTTGAACCATGTGCTCAAACACAAAGGAGTTTTTGAATGTTTCTTTTATTTTTTCAGGCTTTAGACACTTGTCGACAGTTTTCTTTGATGTAAGAGTTACTACAGTCTTTTAGATGTAATTTGATTTGGATTACTGGACTTCCTGGGTTGTTTTTTGGTAGATGGGCAGGTCCTTAAGTTAAATGTCAATTCCTGTGGCTGCGGAATGATAGGTAATGTTAAGAAAACATATCACATAGGGAAGAAACATTGTATGGTATAATTTGTCATTGTCAGGTGATTTTCCAAGTAAAATTTAAAAGAGTTGTATGTAATGACAAACTATATTTGAACTCACAATGAAGTACTGGGAAACTGAACACCTTTATTGTTTGTGATCAGGACAAAAAGATAATGCTAAAAACCGAATTGATCCCAATTAAAGTAGGATGTCTGGTAACCCTAAATTTGAAACAAGGATCCTGTAGTGCCCTTAGAATAAATATATGCAATACAATTTGACCTAGTGCCTTTCTGGTAGGAAGGAAATTTTTAAATCCAGATCCATGTTGTATCTATCCTTTAGTTGTTTTTAACCAATTTTTCTGGATAGTATGTGAAAGCTTAAAGGTATATGGTATAACACAATAAAGAAATATCGTTTTTCTAAACTGTTGATTATATAATCAGATTGTGAGTAATTTTTTAAAGAATGATAAAATGGAAAGAAATGTGTTTTAATGAAAAATAAATAAAACTTTAACTTACATATTACAAGGTCTTCCTTTAATTTCATGAAAATATATTTAATATAAGTACTTTTATACTTTTCTAAGACATCAGTCTACATACAGTAGTCCCTTTTTTGTATTTTCAAACATCTATCAAATGTTTATATGCTTATAAAGGTTCCATTCTACATCTTGCATTTATGCCCATCTGTAATAGCTTCACATTTTAGTAAAAAATAACAAAAAAAGACAACTGATTATGCCTTCACAGGTTTCATGATCAGTTAACGATTTATGGGCAGCAGGATACTTATACTTCATTACTGTTTATTTAATTACCATAGCATGAATTTCAGAAACTGAGGAGGTAAAGATAGTAATATTTTTCCCACCTCTTAAATCGTATTATCATAGATTAACAAGCAGTATTACAACTATTTTACACATTACACATCATTACTCTAGAAATCAAAATGCACGTACAAGGACTTGGCTATTGTGTACATGTGCTCAGTGGGCATACCATGTTGAAACAACATAAATTTTGTACACATACATTTTGAAATAATTAAGTAAATGCACATTGCTACGGTGGGAGCACATGGTCCAAGGTGTTTAACGTTACCTTATTCTACTCTTTTGTTAGATGACGTCTTCTGCCCTCAAGGATAATTCAGTCTGTATTTTGAATCAGGTAAACCAGTTAGAACTATATCTTTTGCTGGCAGAAACATGATATCAACTAAATTTAATAGCGGACCAATGCAGTCAGGGAACAGAGGTTATGAGATGATGCTGTCTACTGGACAAAGAAAGCAAGGTGGTGTCCAGTTTACTTCTAGTTTGTATACAGCAAAGACCTTTTTTCTGGTGCTCATGTTTGGTATTGGAGTATTCAATTCGAAGAGAAAGATGAATTCAAGACCAAGAATGCTTACTAGCCAGGAATGAGAACTTTCCATTGTTAGTGGATACACATTATGAGATTGCTCCCTTTTTCTACTGTTTGAATATAGATTTTGCTCATTCATTTAAACTAATGTTCACAAAGAAGTAATGTGGACTATAATTTCGAATTTATAAAGTGTACCATCATGAAACATGAAAAGCTTTTATTCAACAATACAAGTCTGTTGTACACAAAAAGTCAGAGGTGTTACTAAAGGTTTTGTGCTAAATCTTTGTCTGTAAAGTGTCGAAGTCAGTCTAACTCAGATTCTGATGAGTCGAAGTGCAAGGTGATGTTCATGTGAAAAATAAAAATACTATACAGTTTACAACTTGTATTTGCATAAACTCTACGACATAAATTCATGCATATCTGAAGTTTTGTTAGTACCCCTGTATATTTTATCTGGCATTTTCTTTACTCTAATACCAACTGTTGGGAATCAGTAATACAGGATAACACAAAAAGTTGATAACTCTAACAGGATAACTCTTATATATAAGAAACAAACTTATAGTCTAAATACTTCAGTGAAAAGAAATCTCAATTTTCCTGGAGAACTATGCCATTATTGCAGAAAGTTTTGTCGAGAAATCCGTTTCAAACTGAAAATACCCAAATACACTGGAAACCAGCCTTCCTGTAGATGGACAATAGAATTGGGTTCCTTGATCAAGTTGCTTAGTCAGCACAGATATATTTTATACTATAGATAGGGTTTACTCATAGAGGACTGATGTAGGTGGCCTCTCCTCCACTTATTCAAAACATTTTTCTAAAATCCCTAACCCAATAATTTTAAATTATGATACTGAATCTATTAGATGTACAAGTTTTCTGAGGGCTAGATATTTCTATATTTTTCTGCCTCTTGTTATAAATACATGCAGGTGCAGAGTGCAAGTATGAAAGCAAGTGAGAGAAATAATTAGACAGACCTAATCTTAACAGGCAATTTCTAAAGTGAGTTTCACAGCTGTATTGTAACAACACAGAGAAAAAATAATTTGTCTTGTAAGTTAAGTTCTAAAGTAACTGAATCAGCCAGTGTGGACTTTTGACAAGGAAAAAGGGAATTATTTAATACTCTGGATACAACTGTGGTAACTGACAAAAGTTAAATTAGTGAAAGCAATACAAAGTTAGTGAGAGATATAGATCTGGACTGTGTTTGTAAGTTTAGCCATAAAGAGTGGTGACTTTTAAAGTGTTATAATCATAGATTGTATTGTAAGAAAAAGAGTAGAGAATAATAATTCTTCTTGTCAACTGGGTTCTAAAGTAATTTAACCAGCCTGTGTGGACTTTTGGTGTAAAAGAAAATTATTTAAAGTTCTGGATACAACTGTGACAAGCAATAATGTAAAGAATTTTTGTATATACATTTGAATTGTTTAGAATATATTATTTTAAAACAAGTGGACCATATGCTGTCCATTTATTGTTCAAATTTATTACCAACAAGTCACAGACACCTACTGTAAAGAATCCCAACCCATACATACATACAAAAAAAAAAACCTGACAGAACCTGTAAGACAATAACTAATATAAAAAACATATTCATTAATTTTTTTTTATTTCTTTTGAAACTCTCATGTAGGGCATAGGACCAGCCTTGTCTGATGAGCTGCCACTACTGAACTTACCTTTATGGTAAGATTGTTAATACACATTTTCACTAATGACAGTTATTCAGGTTGGTAAAAACTTTATCATAACTACAGCAGCACAGTGATATTTCTTGACTGGATTGTTTAGCTAAAGAAAACAACAAAGCACTTCCTATAAAGAATGAGCTATTCTCTTTCTGTACTTAAACTAAATAAATTGCTCTAAAAGATATCTAAACAACAGAATATATAAACGGAATAGCAAATCTTATTAGCATGTGGGCAGCTAATATTAAACATTTTCCCCCCAAAAAATAGCATCAATTGTGTTGCATTATGATTATTCTCAAATAAACTGATTCCCACATATGTATCAGATAGGTCTGATTGATAACATGAAAACTATACAGAAAATTTACAGAATAACCTGAACCTGAAAACTCTGCTGAGTTTTAACTTATGTAAGAAATAAAAAGACTAAACATGTGCAATGTTAAATGCAACAATGTTTATTACAAACAAAGCAAAAGAAAAAAGAACAGCATGTGAGTTTTCATATGCAAGTACAACTCTGAATGTATAAAGGTTTTGATCTTGCAAGAAACCTTGTATCTTTGTGATAGTTTGACCACATGGCTGGCCATTCTGTCACAGCATTTGTCAGTTGTAACATAAAGACATCATCCACTGTTATTGAGCCTATCTACACTAAGGTGCAAAGTTGCTTCAAAATTTCTACAGGTAGAGTAGATACTGTCAGCTATAGTCTATATAGAACAGACAAAAAGGCAATTATAACAAAAATTTCAATGGTTTTCTGGACCACGTGTCTATGCCAAAACTGCATAGAAACATACTAACTGAATTTTTTTTAAATTCTTATATTAATAACGATGTTGAAAAACACATGATATGTAAGCATATCTCAGTATCATGTCACACATTCATTAAATATAAAAAACTATATAGTCATAAAATACTTATAAACAAGACCAATACGATAGCATTACGACATTAAAAACATGACAATTAAAATACAATAAAACTGAATTTAAAATAAAGTTCAATTTTACAAATCACACACAAGTCTCACCTTTAAGGTCTTAAAATTATCTGCCTTATGAGCTTCTTGACAAGTTTCACTGAATGAATATCGTTGAATCCAAGCGTTATATGATGAAAGATCACTAATAAATTTACAGTTATAACTGACATTTTCTCCACTTGTCACAGTTTGATTAACGTTGACATTTTCACTAAAAATGGGTCGTGAGCGTACTATTTCTATAAAAGTCAAGAAAAAAAGATTAAATTGTTTCTCCTGTTTATATTTTTAAAATTCTGAGTTTTAGACCTACAAAGATTTTTTTTTTCACTTATGATCAGTAGTTGAAAAATGAATGTTGCTTATTATGAAATTGAGAAAAGACAACAAAAAAGGTTCTAGTTTATTATAAGTTAAGTAGACATAAAAATAAAAACTTTCTTTGTCTGCATATACTATCTTGTTTAAAGAACATTCTAAAGAATATAGCTGCTTTCATTAAAGTTAACCTAATTTGTTAAGGGTAAAAATAAAACACATGTAGAAGCATGTATACAAGACATTCCCAAAGTTTCATAGTGAATTTCTAACAATGTATTCTCTTTTAATTCAACTGAAAATTATTAAAACTGAAACTAATAAATACTACCTTGGGCTTCAACTTCAAATGTCTGGTTGACCTCTCCATGTATGTTTGAAACAATGCATTCATATTTTCCATTATCAGAAAGCACAACCTTTTTAATTTTAATTGCCCATTTGTATTTCTTAATCTGTTGATAAAAAATAAACATACTATACAGGTATTTCATTAGAATATGATAATCTACTTTTAATTTACAAAAACAATTTATTAAATCATTAACAATAACAAATGTTTATCCTTAGATGAATAGGATTTTTATGTCTATAATTAAGCAGTATTAATTCCATATTAATATATGCAATACCTTTGCATGTAAAATGAAAAAATAGTGAAAACATTTATTATTCTAACAAAAGTAATATTCATCAATGTCCTAATTTATTAAAGATTTTGATCTTGTATAGCTTTTAAATCTAATAGATATGTTACTAATAAAACTTGTGAGTGAATAAACACTTTAAATAAAAGTTACAAAATATTAGATACCAAATTTTATGCAAAAGTTTCATTCTAATGTTTTTATGCAATAACACATACTCATCTGTGAAAGTCAACTAATTTGTTACTTAGCTATGGCTTGTTGTACATCATACTGATTATTGGTTAAAGAAAACTAAAATAATAAGCAAGAAAACCATTCACTTCAATGAGACTGTCAGCCATCTCACAAATAACTTATTTAATGCTAACAGATTAAACTGAAACTCGCTCACTACAAAAACATAATGTGAAAGGAAAACTTTAATGTTACTGAAAGAAATATAAATGTAAAAATATTTATAAATATTTCACATTTACTCTTATTAAGCTAACAAACTAATAAGGTGGCATTGAGCATATACAGGCTCTCCAGCAGTACATTATAAAAAACTAGGAGAAAACTAGGAAGCAACAGCACAAAAAACTAGG
>NW_013671200.1:42997-48769 GCF_000517525.1 Limulus polyphemus
ATGTCCTGGACCGTGATAACGCCAAAGCCTGTTGGCATGCACCACTTTTGGCTTACCTCGCCGACCACATTTTATCCGGAAAGTCACATCTGAGAGACGATCCACGATGTCATATGGGCCTTCCCATGGAGAAGACAACTAAGGAGACTTCCCTTTGGTCTTCCTGGGATTATACAACCATACCTTGTCTCCTGGTACGAAGCTGACTTCAGTAGATCTCTTATCATAAGTTAACTTCATCGAATCAGCAGATGGGTTTTAGTATTGGGAGGTATAAAGCTATTGACTATAATGTGGGGTGAATAGGGAAAAAATAGAATATAAGTTTTTCATGTTTGTCTATTAGCCAATAAGTATTATAAAAACAGGCTATTTTTTGATGGAAGTCCCATAGCATTGGCTCACAAAGGGTAGATGAGTAGGTGAGGTAATTTGATACCAGGTTGCTTCCATTACAATAGTTTGAGTTGCATCAAACTTTTGACAACCCAGATGGGGTAAAAACTTTGTATCTGTAGATCAAACTACTGGCAGGGGGAGACTGAATTGGATGTGCAGTTAAAAAAAGTTGTCAGCCGTAAATTGGGGAGAGAGAAAAACTGGCATGCTGTTTTAATTTGTTCAGATCATTTTGTGCATAAAAAAGGGATATTACTGGGTAGATTAATTTGTTCAGATCATTTTGTGCATAAAAAGTGATATTACTGGGGTAGAAACACAATTCATCACAATTATAAGCCAACCTTTGGCCACAAACTATAAAAAACAAGGGAAGAAGGAAATGCAGAATGCCATAAGGGCTGTAAAATCAGTTACAAGATACAGAAAGGCTGAAAATCTAACATGGTGGTTAACCAAGCCTCAGTGAGGATGTGGAGAAGCAGTTTCTTAAAAGACTAGCTACTTTTTGTAACTGGGATTGTCCATTAAACACATTTGACCTCATGATGATTTCTAGATGTGAACTACTGATCAGAAAGTTTTATGACAGTGTAACTGGAACTGAATGGGCAAGATTTTTCTAGAGACAGCATAGAAATACTCGGCTTAAGAGTGAAATAGGAGCAGCAGTAACAGTAGATGACTGTTTGACTGCCCTTCCCCAAGAGATAAGATATGGTATTGATGCCCCACAAAGAAAAGAACACAACATTATACCTTGAAAATGTGTCACCAGAACTGATTTTCAACAACTAGAATCAAAGAATTAAGCAGGGAAGGAAAGTGCAGAGTTTACCACAGAACACAAAAATGAAGAAGAAATGGTGCAAGAAAGTGATGGGGAAGTACAAGAAGTAGAACAAAAAATTGATGAAGATTAACAACTATTTTTGGAAGTAGAGGTGACTGAGTGAGAATTGCCTAGCTGGTTCTCCAAATTCTCATCATGAAGTTTTTAAAGTGCCATGTTCCCACTTGAAAACAGGCATGTAGGTGGTAGTTGATTTTGCACTAAAAAAAAAGGGGCAAATCTAGTAGAAAGGTTGGGCAAAAGCACTTCCTTGGATATGTTGCAGCTAAACTGAGTGCATAGAAGAAGACTGAAATTTCAGAATAATGGCTTATTGTTTGTGAACCATGACATGGAAGACAAGTGTTTTTCCCTTTGATAAAGTCATTGAATTACTCCTTTCCAGAAAACAGCAAAAGGATGTTCTGAAATTTGATGGCAACTCATAAATTACATGAATTATGAATACAAAGCATAACAAAAGATTTCCATTATGATTACTGATAACATTCCAAGTTGAATTAAAATGAATTATTATTGTTTTGGTTGCTAATAATTACATGAGAATATTTTACAGTACTTAATGTTAAAATACTTAAATATTCACAGAGTTTGTTTTTAAAGTTTTTGGTTGGCATTTTTTGGTGCAAAGCAAATAGGCTATCTGCACCAAACAACCGGTAAAAACTGTAAAAAGTAAAATGAAATAATGTCCAATATTGAGATAAAATATTTAAATAGAATTAAAAAGGCCTAAAACCTCAAAAAGCTAAAAACACAGTCCAGTTGGACAGTGTCACCATCACCAATGACACCTTCCATTGTCTGGGGAAAACCTGTAGAAAGTATTTGTCTAAAATGGTGCCACCGCTCACAGTCGAACAACAGCATGACAGTAAAATGTGGGCTATTGTGACATTGTGTCACAAAGGCTACACATTGGTGGGTCAGTACCAGATAAAAGAAAACGATGAGTTAAAAAATTGTGACCACTGGGTAGCCTAGCCTGGACAACTTCCTCCTTCCGATCCCTACAGAAACATGATGGTCAAAGAGTAACAGAATATTTGATCTGGAAAAGCTTGTTACGACATTACTCCCCCCATGTTGCCTGCCAACTGGTGCGAAGTTGATCCTTCAATACAGGACATGGAGGAATCTCCAGTGCCCTTGTACACTTGACACGTAGCTGCTTCATGTGAGGAGTAAAAGTAAGCTTACAGTCAATGATAAGCCCCTAGAACTTTGCCTCAGGGACCACGGGAAGAACAAAAACAGAGCTCGGGATTGGGTTGTAGACCCTGTTGGTGGCAAAAATGCATGCAAATACTTTTGGAAAAAGAAAAGGTAAAACCATTTGCTGTGGTACACTTCAACAAGAAATTGAGGGCAGTCTGAAGTTGCTGCTCAATAAACTTCATGTTTGACGACTGACGCAAGATGTGGAAGTTGTCGACATAGAGCTCTTTTGCAACAGTAGGAGAATTTGTGTTGTGATAGCATTAATCTTGATACTCAAAAGTGTGACAATCAAGACATAGCCCTAAGGGACTCCAAGTTCCTGTGTGAAAGAATGGGAAAGAGTCAAACCAACACAAACTTGGAATCGCCTGTCGAGTAAAAAATTATGAATAAAAATGGGCAAATGGCCACACAACCCATATGAACGGAGGTCCCGCAAAATTCTGTACTATTTTCGTAACAGAAACAACATATTCCCTCTTGAGAAAGGCTTCCCTGATCAAGGTTTCAAGTGGAATCAGGTGGTCCATGGTGGAAAGCTGTTGACAAAACCCACACTGAGTGAGTGAGAGAAGGTTGTTTGATTCAAGGAACCAAACAAGATGAGCATTAACCATCCTCTCTAAGAACTTACAGATGATTGGATGGTAATTAGATGGAATATGGGGATCCTTCCCAGGCATAGAGAAAGGGAGGACAATAGCCTGGTGCCAAGCATCAGGAAAAATGTTCTCCTGCCAGATCTGGTTAAAAACAACCAGAAGAATAGCAAAAGAAACTGGAGAGAGATGGCGCAGCATCTTATAGTGAACATCATCAGGTCCGACTGATGAAGAGCAAGCTTCAATTCCACCAATGTAAAGGGGCAATTATAATTGAAGAGATGATCAGCCTGAAAGGAAAGAGGTGATTGCTCTTCCCGAGACTTGATGGCCAAGAAGGTGGGGGGGGGGGAAAGAAACAGAAGTGCTAGATGCACTTGTTACGACGTTACTCCCCCCATGTAACAGAAAGATCCATTTGCACTCCCACTGTAGCAATGGAGTGTGGTGCAGCAGTATATGTCCAAGATGGAGTAGGGGGCAAGTGGAGGGTCCTGTAGCAAGAAGGTTTCAGGAATGTTTCTTGTAAGGAAAGACACATGGAATGACAGGAATTGACCAAGGCCTTAATGTTATCAAGATTAGAATGAAAACCTTGACAGTTCCACTGTATCAAAGTGGCCTTACTTAGGTGGAGGAGAACTGGGTGGGGAACCCTTCTGTTTGTGACCACACCATTTTTCTTTGCTAGAAGGAAGTTGTTAACCTTCATGGATCCTGCCCTTAGTCGAGTGGTCAGATCTCGGTCATTAGATTCAGTGACTGTGGGCATGAATGAATAATCATTCTGCATCTCGGGGGCCTAAGAAGATGGACCTGAGAAGACACTGGTAGCTGGGGCCCAAGGAGGTGGACCTAGACAGTCAATGGAGGGAATGTTGCAGACAGAGATCGGAGTAGACACTGACTTGTCCACTCGGTTAACCATTGAGGGCAAAAGATTCGTAGCGAAAAATACTCTGATGGAGGCACAGAAAGATCCATTTGCACTCCCACTGTAGCAATGGAGTGTGGTGCAGCAGTATATGTCCAAGATGGAGTTGGTGACAATAACTTCCAAACCTCAGGGTAAGAAACGTTTTTAACTGCTTTTAAATGCTGTACCTTCTTTTTTCTCCATCCATTTAGGGCAAGAACATTAGTAAGAGAGGTGGAAACCATTAAAATTAACACAATGAGGGTCTAGTTTGCACTCGCAGGCATTGTGGTCTTTGCCACCACAAAAAGTACACATTACAGAATCAAGACAAGATGCCTTCAAATGACCAAACTACTGACGCTGGAAACATCTGAGAGGGTTCGGAATATATGGTCATACCTTACAGTTCAAATGACCTGCCTTGACTGCAGCAGGTGGACATGGCAATGTAAACATCAAAATAAGAACATTGGTAGGCAGCATAATTCCTTCCTTACAAGTGGAGATATGTTGCAGTGCTGAAAATCCTTGGCTAGAGAAACCAGCGAGGATCTCTGACTTGGGGATGTTTTTCAAATCCCTCTCAACAATAATAATAATAACTCCTCATGAAGAATTCAAATTAGCATGGGGAGTAACCTCAATAGCCTTCAAATTCAAGAGGAGTTCACTGTGTTTTGGTGTAGATGTTTCCACCAAGATGTCCCCAGAACATAGCTTTGTCAGTGACTTTGGAGAGCCAGCAAGCCACTCTAATCCCTTCTGAATAAAAAAGGGAGACATCTGCCCTAAAGGTTTTTTGATAAAGAATGCAAGATCAGAAAACAAGGTAAAAGTGCAGAATTGGGTGGAGACTGCTGTTCAGTCTTCAAGGCGTGGTTGTTTTGTGGATTTAAAGGATCCATACTGAAAGGAGAAGGATTCAGTACCCACTAACCCCACCCACCATGGGTCCTATGAGGGGACACACTACAATGCCAAACAAGGACACTGCAGCAATGTGAGGGTTTCATGAGCACTATACCCAAATACCAGCATCAGACACAATGTCCACATTACCCGTTGAGAATGCCAAACACCAGTACTCAGTTGACCCTAGCCCAACAGGACCAGCTGATTGACCCTAGGGGGCAACCCCAAGGCCACCCATCTACAGTAATTCAAGGCTAAGGTGGTGTGTTGCAGTGCCCCAGACACCACTCAACCACCAGGATATTCTCTGCCCCTTCATGGATCGCCAACGAATGGCAAACACGTGCATGGATGTTCAGATTCTAGAGGAGGTAAACTGAAAATATAGAACCTTCTCTGGAAGGTCCCCTAACCATGTACAGGAATCCACCTCGATGAGTTTTAAAGTTGAGATGAATGAGGGCAAATAAACATAGTATATTTGCAATATTAATTACTTTTTATATAACAACGTTTTGGGATAACGTGGGACCTATTGGCCCATCTCGGATGTTTCATCCTCTTAACTAACTTAAAATACAAAAATTTTAAAGCCAGCCCTTATTATTCATATACTTATTAAGCTTTTTCTAAAACTTACTTAAATTTACTGCCTCTACAACATCCTAAGGCAACCCATTCCAAAGGCTAACCATCCTGTTAGAAAAATGAAACTGTCTTAAATGAAGATGACTCCTACCTTGCCAAAAAATTTATGTTTGTGTCCCCTACTCCTACTATTCTCACTGTTAAATAAGAAAAAAGATGATGTATCAACACTATCAATTCCCTTTACAATCTTAAACACCTCAATCAGACCCCCCCCC